>NC_051069.1:89066783-89231783 GCF_004664715.2 Peromyscus leucopus
TGCCATTCTAAACAGTGACTGGACCCATCACTGCTCACCCTTTCCAACTATTTTCTCTGTGCTCAAAAAGCAAGGGGCAAATTAAAATGTCCTTTCTAGGCATATTTCCAACTGGTGAGTGAGAAGGCACAACTAAATTGAGATGCCATTGTTTTTTAAAGGCTCTGAGCCCCTGTTGTTCATACATCTTTATTAGGTGTAGTTCATCCCAAATCACTTACCAGGAAAAGAAGAAGAGAGGAAGGAGGAAGAGGAGAGTTAGAAAGAGAGAGAAGTGGTAGTGAGTCTGGAGTGAATGACTGAGGACAAAGGGGCTCACTGAAAGGTTGGAAACAAGGGCTTATAATACTTTATAAAAACTACTGACCAGTAGCTTTTTTCTGTTTTCAAACTTGGGCCTAGAATAAGATATACCTTGAGTTTGCCTAAGAACAATAATCAAGAAATGCTAACATCTTGGAATCGGCTTTGTGAAATAGATAAGGTACTTCAAAATACTTCAGAGTTGTCACCAGAATTATGATGACACTTCATTAAATCCACATTAAAAAGTTACTGCTTAATTTCTTAGTACTTTTTATACTAGCCAGAAGTAACTATTTTCTACATTTTAAGTTTTGAAGAGTAAAACAGACACAATTTTAGATTGATATGTGTATGTGTGTGTGCACTAATACATATTGACTGTGTGTGTGTGTGTGTGTATGTGTGTGTGTGTGTGTGTGTGTGTGTGTGTGTGTGTGTGTGTGTTGAGATAGGGTCTCCTATAGCCCAGGCTAGTCCTCTTGTGATAATCCTCCTTCCTGCCTCAGGCTACTAAGTGCTAGGATGTATAACAAGCCCAGCACAGGGCTTTGCTTCTCCTCTACTTAGCCCCTGTGTGAGAGGGCATTTGTCACTGCCTGCCTGCCTGCTGGGTGGAATAGGAGGTGCTCTGGCAACCTCAGCATCATCTCCAGCTCTGTGAATGCAGGGCTGGAAGCTCAGGTGAACTCCAAATAGTAGATGGCATTGTCCAACATGTCTCCCATCAGAAGTGACCAAGAGGTAAGAACCAAGTAGTAGTAGAGGTGTATATGGGGACACTGCTAGTATGCACCCAGGTATGATGATTTGCCCAGTGTACCTAAAGACATTTGTCCCACTGGTCAGCTTCCTCAGAAATGCTCTCAGGGGCAGGGCTCACAACTAGCCAGTCTCTACAATGTAGGGTCACCTGTATCTCTCATATAGTATTCATGTCCTGGCAGACAAATCTTCTATCTGGCTCTGGTTTCCAAGGGTTCAGTCCAACAGGGCAGGGAGGATATATATGGCAGAGCAAAGCAGCCTATATCATGGTGACCAGGAATCAGAAAAAAGGCTAGACTGGGCTTTAAATTGTCTAGACACTAGTGAATTTGTACACAATTTGTGAACATAACAAAATAATAGCTCATTTTGCATATTTATGCTAAAACGTCATTTGGGGGGTTGTAAAGGATGAATTCCAACTAGGTACAGTTGCATGCACCTATAATCCTAGAACCTGGGAGGATAAGGCAGGAAGATTATAAGTTTAAGGCCAACTTGGGCTACAAAGTAAGACTATGTCTCAAAAGAAAGAAAAGGCAGGCTGGAGAAATGGTTCAGTGGTTAAGAGCACTGGCTGTTCTCACAGAAGACCCAGGTTTGGTTCCCAGCACCCACCTGATGGTTCACAACTACCTGTAACTCCAGTTTCAAGGAATCCAACTCCCTCTTCTGGTTACTGAATGCAAATGGTGCACATGAAATCATGCAAGCATTCAAACATAAAAAATAAATAATATTTTTTTTAAAAAAGAAAAGGGAGTAGGTGGTATCTTAGTTAGTTCTATTGCTGTGAAGAGACACCATGACCAAGGCAACTCTTATAAAAGAAAGCATTTAATTGGGGGCTTGCTTACCGTTTCAGAAGGCTAGTCAATTATCATCTTGGCAGGGAACATAGTCACACACCTGGCACTGGAGCAGTAGCTGAGAGCTAAGTTCTGATCCACAGGGCCTAGCAGGGGCTGTTGAAACCCCAAAGCCCATCTCCAATGATGCACTTACTCCAACAAGGCCACGTCTCCAAAACCTTCTAATCCTATCAAGAGTTCCACTCTCTGGTGACTAAGCATTCAAATATATGAGCATAAGAGGCCATTCTTATTCAAACCACCACAGGTGGAAGGCAAAGGAAAAAAAAATTTAACACTCATTTCCATATTATTGAGCAGAGTCCAGTTCAAAGCTAGCCTGGGCAATATAGTGAGAGCTTGTCTCTTGAAAATTAAAGAGTCTGGGCTGAGGAGATAGTCAGTGTTTATCATGTGAGCATGGAGAGCTGACTTTGCTCTCCAGCCCCCATGTCAAAGCTTGTATGATGGTACATGCTGCAATCCCAGCACTGTAGGGGCAGAGAGGAGAGGATTCCTGGGACTCACTAGCCAGCCAGCCTAGCTAAACCAGGGAGCTCCAGGTTCAATGAGAGACCCTGTCTTAAAAAAACAAGGTCAGCAGCTGCTGAGGAACAATACCCAAGGCTGACTTGTAGCCTCCTCTTGCATACATGCCTCCATATACTCATATGCACCTACACAAACAGAAATAAACAATCACAAAAACAAACATTTTAAAGCTGGGTATTTATCTCATGGTTGAGTGCTTATCTAGCATACCTAAGGTTCTGGATTAGATCCTACCATGAAAAAGAAAATTGGTAGGATAAAGGTTCTTCACTCTACCATGAATTTCTTAACGCTGGTGTGTGTCTGTGTGTGTGTGTGTGTGTGTGTGTGTGTGTGTGTGTGCGCGCGTGTGCGCGCGCGCACTCTGAGTAAGCAGTGGCAAGCCTGTTGTTTTTTAGATCTGGCTGTAGCTTTTAGCCCTGACAGTTCAACCCTCAGAGAGGACACATTGTGGACTTCCAGAGCCACTGTTAACCTTGTTTCCACAGTCGTTGACTGTGGCTCCTGACCCTGGAACCATCTTACAAATGCACGTTCTTCCTTAGAAGAAGTGGAAAGGGGATGTGGATGACAGAGTCCAAATCCATCTTCATCACTGTACCAATCTGCTGACTGGTCAATGGTGGCATGTCTATGGTAATGACTCCCTGCAGTGCTTAACAGGAACGTGACAGTGCCAAAGCTGGGTGACAGCCTACTTGATCTGGCTGTATAAAAAACAGCATACTCCAGGCTAAATGATAAGCACCTCGGCATGTTAACTAAAATCTACTTCAGGGAAGGGCTACCTGAGTGAGAAAAGCTTCACTGGAGGCTGAAAGCAGAGACTCCAGAAGAGGTTGAGGCTACTCTGAAGGGGTTAGGCTGACTGAAGCTGGGGCTGTCAGAGACTGCAGTGAGTTAGGTAAGCTGATACTAGATTCCATAATGATCCACTTTAAGAGAGCAATGAAGTATGTGGTCAGCAATGGCTAAGAAGACTTGGGCTGTGGCCAGGCAGTGGTGGTGCACATCTTTAATCCCAGCACTTGGGAGGCAGAGCCAGGTGGGTCTCTGGGTTTGAGGCCAGCCTGGTCTACGGATCGAGATCCAGAACAGACACCAAAGCTACACAGAGAAACCTTGTTTCGAAAAAGAAGAAGGAGGAGGAGGAGGAGAAGAAGAAGAAGAAGAAGAAGAAGAAGAAGAAGAAGAAGAAGAAGAAGAAGAAGAAAAGAAGAAGAAGAAGAAGAAGAAGAAAAGAAGAAGAAAAGAAGAAGAAGAAGAAAAAAAAAAGAAGAAGAAGAAGAAGAAGAAGAAGAAGAAGAAAGAAGAAAAGAAGAAAAGAAGAAGAAGAAGGAGGAGGAGGAGGAGGAGGAGGAGGAGGAGGAGGAGGAGGAGGAGGAGGAGAAGAAGAAGAAGAAGAAGAAGAAGAAGAAGAAGAAGAAGAAGAAGAAGAAGAAGAAGAAGAAGAAGAAGAATTGGGCTGAACCATGGACAGTAGAAGAGGGACCTGGGGATTTTTCTGAGATGGTTCACTCTGGCTTGTGGAAGGGATAAAAATTATTCTTATGGGATTTGCAAGTAAGAGGAGGTACAAAGAGAGGCCTGAGAGGGCTTGGATGTAGGGAGTGCGACGACCACTGAACAGGGAAGCTAGTCAAAAGTTGGGCTGGAGACTCAGCTGACAGTTCTAGAGCCCAGAGTCAGGAGATCGCCGGGAGTGAGCTGTGAGCTGTGCAGAAACTTCGAGGCAACCGCTGCACAGACAGGAGAAGGGAAGACTTGAGGGGAAGAGAGCAGAAGGCTGGCAAGGGGGAGTGGGGAGGGGAACTGACAGTCTGATCAGAGCCAGGCCAGCCATCCAGTTTGCTCTAATCACACAGGCTGCTTTAAGAGGAGGCGGGGCTCCTCACCACTCAGTGAGGTTAATGACTGAAGGAAGTGTAATAAGCCATGCATACCAGGCTTTTCGGGGTGGGGGGTTGTTTTTTATTTTATTTCATTTTATCCTTTGAGACAGGGCCTCACTATATAGCCCTAGCTGTCCTGGAACTCAATATGTAGACCAGGCTGTCCTGAAACTCCTGATCCACCTGCCTCTGCCTCCAGAGGGATGAGATTGAAAGCATGAGCCACCACACCTAGCAACACTAGGTTTTGAAAATAAGGGGTTTTGTTGTTGTTTTGGTTTTTGTCCTAAAAAGTTTTTTTTTTTTTTTTTGGCTGTATGCAGCAGTTTTCAAACAAGGAGACAGATTTGGCTTGTGTGAAGGTGATGATGCCTGATTTGGAACAGAGCAATTATGTTGTGACACTTTAAAATCCATTCTGGCACACTAATGAGTGTGTTGGCTGGCAGCTGAGAGCATGCTAGAATGCAAGATTTTCACCATTTATGTTATTAACCTTTTTATTCTTTGGTTCTAGAGATCAAAGCTGGGCCTCATGCATGACAAGCATCCATAACCCCATAACCCAACTTTCACAACTTATAATCAGCACATCTTCCTCCCAGCAAAGGGCCTTTCTAATCTCTGAAGAGTCGTTTTATCAATTTACATAAAATATGCCACTCTCAGATGACACATAGTTATCATCTAACACTTATTTTCCTCCTGCCTGGAAGAAAAAAAAATGAAGCAAAATCAATTTTCAGTCAAATCCGCACCTTTAAATTCAGCCTGCTGGTGATTATTAAAGACAAAGGGGGCATGGCTAGAAAGGAGGGCAAGAATAAAACAGAGTTTCACTGTGGAACTTACTATTAGACCAGGCTGGCCTCAAACTCACAGAGATCTGCCTGCCTCTGCTTCCTGAGTGCTGGGATTAAAGGTGTGCGCCACTATGCCCAGCTAAGATGATCTTCTTTTATTTTGTGATCTTTTTATATGTATCTACATGGTTAAATCGTTGGTTTATTGTATTGAATTCATGCTATTTAAGTGTAAAACAAATCTTGGTTGTTGATGTCCTTCTTCGCTGCTTGTTATTCACCTGTCTTGTGAAAGAGTATCGAACATCCCAGCTGAGTTCAAAGAAGGCTTCCAACCATCTCAGATATGCAAGAACCTCTGAACAAAAAAGGAACACCCCGGGCAAGTCTGCTCTCAGATCCCCAAAACACTACAGGCACCATCTGCTCCCATCACCCTGCTCTTCCTGCTGTTTGTCTGTATGAGCACCAAGCCTGAATCCCCAAACTCCACTCCAGGTCAATGTCTGGAAATACTACAGATTTGATTTGTTTTGATCATAACTAATTCTTCACATAACAGACTAATGTTACAATTAGTAAAGTTATAATTCAGTCACCTCTTTCCATATACTATATATATATTTCAGTAAAATCCCAAAGATAAGACCATTAAAAAATGGTCATTAGATGCCTCCTTGTATCAGACCAAACTATAAGTCATATATACAATACCTAGGAGGCAACACAGTACACATAGACATATTAACATCACCACACTCCATTAATGTCTTTAGAACACACGTGAGCATACACACACACACACACACACACACACACACACACACACACACTCTGAAAAGGTGAAGAGACTTAAGTTCCTGTCATTGCCAAGGAATCTGTACATTAACGACAAGCATTGTGTAATCCATCTCATCAAAAGTTAGTTAGCAATATGTATCAAAAGTTTATGTGTATGAGTTCTCCCAGCCATGCCATTTCTAATAATAGAACCTAAGGAGATAATCAGTAAGGCACATAAAATGCACACATAAGTGCTGTGGGTTGTCCTGTATGTTGTGAATAAATAAAACGCTGATTGGCCAGTAACCAGGCAGGAAGTATGGGATAGGCGGGACAAACAGAGAGAAGAGGCTGGGAGGTGGAAGTCAGAGATGGAAGTCTGGAGGAGACACCAGCCTGCCATCCAGGGAGCATCATGTAAAAGCAACAGGTAAAGCCACGGAATACGTGGTGACATATACATTAACAGAAATGGGCTGAGTATAAGAGTAAGAGCTGGGGGCTGGAGAGATGGCTCAGAGGTTAAGAGCATTGGCTGCTCTTCCAGAGGTCCTGAGTTCAATTCCCAGCAACCACATGGTGGCTCACACCATCCATAATGAGATTTGGTGCCCTCTTCTGACCTGCAGGTGTATATGCAGACAGAACACTGTATACATAATAAATAAATTTAAAAAAAAAAAAAGAGTAAGAGCTAGACAATGGTAGGCCTGAGCTAATGGCCGAGCAGTTTAAATAATATAAACATCTGTATGTTTATTTTATAAGTGGGCTACGGGACTGCCGGGGTTTGGCAGGACCTGGAGAGAAAAACTCTAGCTACATATAAGGGTAGTTACCCTGGCTCTCTTTATAGGATGAAAAATTAGAAATAACCTAACTACCTAATGGGGAGGGACTAAAGGAAAACATCAAGGTAATATATAGTCATTCAAAAGGATACTATATGTCTATATAATAATATAAGAAAATATATATGTTATATTACTGAGTTAAAAGAAATGTATAGACGTGTATTCATGAGATGGGGTTGTAGTTCAGTTGGAAGAGTGTTTGCCCAGCATGTATGAGGCCTTGGGTTTGATGCTCACTCAGTACTATATAAACTAGAAATGGTAGCACTCTAAAGGTAAAAGCAGGAGTAGGGGAGTTCAGTGCCTCCTTGACTACATAGAAAGTTTGGAGCCTGCCTGAGATATATGAGATTTTGTCCCCCACCCCCCAAAAAAAGACCCCTAAAGAATATTCATGGTATGGTTCTATTTATATAAGATAATTCATATGCATGCATATGTACTTACAGATTTTTTATTTTTCTGTATAAATATCTATTTAAAATCTAAAAAAGTTTAACCTACTTTCTTAAGAAGAAAAAACAAATCATTACTCTGTAGTTTAGTCTGACGAGTCACCCAAGAAGCCAAGCGTAGTTCTTGTATATCTGTGCCATCTGTGGGAGAAAAGTTGTGGATAAACAGACCACTTTACAGGGAAAATATGAATGATGGTGTCTAGTGCTCAAACCAAAACAGAGGTAAATGACTACAAACTGAGGGAGATGCCTTTGTTACTGCTTTTGAAAGAATCCAGTGTATTCATGTGTGTGTGTATATTATGGTATTTTCACGACGAACTAAAAATATAATGTAGATTCCAAATGGCAGCAAAGAATATAACATCATTACCATTGGCTTTTCTTACATAAGTTACCACTCCATAAATCTTCATGTTAATGTGGGAAACCTGACCTGAACAGATGGACCTCATGCTGTTCTCTAACGCATGCACAGATTTTGATCGTCTGGACCAGGAAATGGAGTCAGCACTGAAACAGAAGACAGTATCATCCATCTCCTAGGACTGCAATTTCAGAAGCTGCTCAGAAGCAATATATCCCTCTTCAGAAATAGAGCGAGTGATATTTTTATGCCTTAATGCCATGTGTTCTTAACACAGCAGAGAAGGGGGATGGGAAGGTGGTTCAGGATGTAAAGGTGCTTGCTACCAAGCCTGACAAATCCAACACAGAAAGACCTGACTCTCACAATTTGTGTTAACACACACACACACACACACACACACACACACACACACACACACTAAACAAAATGAAAAGGGAGCTGGGCATGGTGGCGCACACCTTTAATCCCAGCACTCAGGAGGCAGAGGCAGGCAGATCTCTATGATTACGAGGCCAGCCTGGTCTACAAAGCAAGTTCAGGATGGCCAAGGCTGTTACAGAGAGGAAGCCTGTCTCAGAAAAAACAAAAAGTTTTCAGAACAGAGCAAAACACAGAAGGGTGTTTGTGATGTTGGATATGGTAGGTGAATGATCCTTGAACCTTAACCGTGTTTGGAGAATCCTTTCAGCATGGCCTTCATTTGGCTGCCTCTCCCCTTGGTCCCCATGTTTCTCATGGAGGTCACATCCCTGGGCGTTGACTCACACTCCAGATCTTCACTTGTACCTGCTTAGCTCTTCATCTCATTACCCAAGAGCCTCTTTACTTGAATGTCTTCATTGGTGCAGTTTTATAAGTAGACAGCCCTGGGTTTGAAGATTCAATAAAGGACTCTAACAAGTAATTAGCACCATTGAGATTTTAATTTCTTGGTCCACAGCTCTCTTATTTATTTAATGCTGTGAAGAGCTGGCAGGGCCAGGACTGAATCCTAAGAAGATTTGGGTCAAGTAGCTGATAAGGTCAGGAGACTGGTTACATCAAAGGAGAAAGAGCAAATAAATATATTCAGGATAACAGGAGCCAGATTTGTATCCTAAGAAAACACAAGGCCATCTGTTTAAAACTTGAGACAATCAGGGGCTGGAAACTCACTTGGAGAAGCATCTCTCTAAATGATTTGTTCCTTCTCTGAGCTCTAGAACACTTTCTTCTGGAATGTTCCAGCAGTCCTTGACATACTCTATCTCTGTGGGTTGTGTATGTACATAACCATAGCCCCCGATAAACTTATCACTCCAAGAACAAGGATGATGACTATCTTTTTTCTTGATATCTTGAAGGTCCTACCTCAGAACCAGAGTCAGCAAATGCTGATAGAACAGGAGCCCTCTGGCCTAGCTGGCCTGCTCTGAGGAGAGTCACAGTTTCACAGTTGACCTTTAATCCTTAATCACATTAGCTCATGCAGAACTTTGTCTCCACAGTTCTCCAGTCTAACTCTCTCACACTCCTGACTCGAGTTAAGGGAACCCAAGCAATAACAAGAGAACCTGGCTGTCATCCTCCACCATCTTTAAAATCATCACTCACTCTTCCTCCAGCCCTTCACTCCTGTTTAGAACAGTGGCTCAGTTAGTAATAATAGACAGAAATAAAAGATAAAATAAATACATAATAAAAAAATGGATCAACAAGTATTTTCTTCCTTTCATCAGGTTCTTGAGGTAAAAAGTCCAGTAAAGCTGCTTATTGATACTGTGGTTTCTAAAATAAAAAGAACTCCCAAGTCAATGATTATATACAGTCAGAAAATGATTAAACACACACTCCAGTAAAACATTAGGTATGAGGATTGAGTTCATATACGGTCCTAACAGAAATAGTATTACGTGTACAAAAAGCACTGTCCTGCATTTGCCCATTAATTATATACAGCAATGATTATGTGAACCTAGAGTAGACAATTCAACAGTTTAGTGTTATATAAATGACACTATTTTAAATTATGAATACACATTAACATTTATAGAGCAAAGTAAAATTTTTGTCAAGAGTAAGAAGTTCCATGATCTCAGTTGATCTCTGACATTACCCTGCCAAGTTAAGGGTATTTCCTAGATACAAACCAGAAGGGACATGGGTGAAAACTGACAAAGGGGAGCTAGTCATTCTCCTCCCTACATCTTCCCACTATTGCTAAGAGATTAAAGGCAGGACAAATAATGTAAGTGTGGTGATGAGAAAGGAGATTTTGCCTGATTTTATGGCCAAATATGCAAGAGGAACATTAAGTAAGAAGGAGGGAACAGCAGTGGCTCACTGCTGGAACAGCAACGTGTCAATGTTTAAGAATATCACCTGTGGCACAAGGCAGCTCAGCAAGAAACCCAAGACAGGCTCTGATAACCAACACTGAGTTCTAACGTGCTGGGGAGGGGAGCCCAGTTCGAATACCATTACTGCTCTTATCTACTCCCTTACCCCAGATTCCAAGCCAACAGAACGTTATATCTCTTTTCAGATTATCAGGAAGCAAAAATTCCTGTAGCACATAATAACTGGGGAGGGTCTGATCCTCATTGGGATAACCACAGACTGTTAGATTGCTAGGTACCTTAATGTTGGCAAAGATCCACCAGAAGATCTCAAGTGTGGATAGCACTGCTGTCTACCCAAGTTGAAAAGCCATCAAGGAATTTAGCCATCTTTGCGAATTAAAATATGTTGAAAATGAACTTTAAAACCTTTGATTGAAATTGGGTTTGATTATCAGATATATTTATATATACATATACTCTCTTGACTTTATTAAGCCTATTTCTTTGAGGAGATTCAAAATCATATACAGGCATTCTTAACAATTTATGATTTGTTTGCTGAGAGTGCAGCTCAGTGGTAGAGCATTTGCCTAGTTTGTGCCACATCCCTAGCACTACAAAAAAAAAGATTTTTAAATTATGATTTGTTAATGTACTTGCCTCCCTGCTAGCCTGTGTCTCCCCTCCTACAAATTCATAAGTGACAATGTCCAGAGGTCGTGACTTCAGAAGGTGACTAGGTCATGAGGGCAGAGCTCTTGCCACTGTGATACACGGGGACACACCTAAAGATCACCAACTATGAACAGGAAGCAGACCCTCACCAGATACCTAATTTTCTAGTGTCTTAATCTCGGACCTTTCAACCTTCAAAATGAAGATTAGCAAATTTCTGTTCTTGGTTAAGTCATGTTACAGCAGCCTGAAGGAACTAAGACTCTGTCCAAATACTATCTTTTTTAAAAAGAAGATTTATTTTAATGTGTGTGTGTGTATGTGTGTGTGTGAGTGTGTGTGACTATATGCCACATGTGCAGTTGTGCACAGATGCCAGAAGGCAGCATCAGATGCCTGGAGCTAGAGTTACAGGTGATTGTGCAGCACCTGGCATGGGTGCTGGGAACCAAACTCAGGTCGTCTGAAAGAACAGTAAATGATGTTAACCACTAAGCAATCTCTCCAGACCTCAAATACTATTTTTATATGACTGAAGTAATTAACTCCTATTTCTAATAGCTAACATAGAAGTGTCAGTTGTATTAATTTAAAAAAAAATGCCAGCGTGAATGTTAGCCTATGTTCAATGTGGGTCAGTCTGCTTGATTCTGCCTAGTCCCAACAAGTTAACTGACAGGTATACTATCACAGATAGATAAAACCTTGTAGATGGTGCTCAGAAACAGAACTGGTGATTAGAAAAATACAGTATTATTACTATGAATAGATAATTCATAAAAGACAGACACACATGACCAGTAAATACCTAGAAGGATACACAAATCCTGTTAAAGATACAGAAACAAGAAAGACAAGAACAGGTGGGTATCCTTTTTGCCACTTAGGTGAGAAAGATGAAGAAGGCTGTGAGACTCCAGAAATCATACACTGCTACCTGCAATGCAAAGTGTGACACTTCCTGAAACATCAACTTTGTTTAGGAATTTATCATGAGGAAACAACACTATTATACAGAGGAATATTGAGTTATATTAATCTTCCAGTAATCTAAATATACATAAAATGTTGACTGAACTCTTAAAATAATGTTCTCATAAAAAACATTTATATATGAAAAATAGAAGAATCGGGGCACATGACTACAATCTCAGCATGTGGGAGGCTGAGCAGGGAGCAAGAGAGGACAAGGCCAGTCTGGCTACAGAGCAAGATCTTACCTCAAAAATCAACCAATCAACAACAACAACAAAGCAGAAAAAATATATATCATGACCCTCCTTATTATACATTAAATTCATGATTCATATTCTTCGGATTTCTAAAGTTAAAATGTGTCTTAAAGCTGATGACACGTCTCATTCATTGTTATGAATGTAATAATCTGAAAATATTTACTTCAAACTAATATCTGTGGTGGTACCTACAAAACTGGACTGAGTAGGAGGATTTAATTTTATAACCTAATCTTTTTATTTCTTATAATCAGCTTTTTAAAAAACATATACTCTAAAAACAATGAAGTTGTTATCCTCAGGGCTGTTGAGATGTTCAGCAGATTAAGGCCCTCACACACCAAGCCTGACAACGTGAGCTCAGTTTCCTAGACTCACTGTAGAAGGAGAGAACCTTGCTCCTGCAAGATGTCCTCTGACGCAGGTGGTGTGGCATCCGCCCCCGTGAAGAAGCAAATATTTTTTTAAATTTATGTTGTATTTTATGTGCACTAGTGTTTTGTCTGTGTGAGGGTGTCAGATCCCCCAGAACTGGAGTTACAGACAGTTGTGAGCTGCCATGTGGGTGGTGAGAATTGAACCCAGATCCTCTGGAAGAACAGCCAGTGCTCTCAACCACTGAGCCATCTCTCCAGCCCTATGAAGAAAACATTTTAAAAAATTATTATTCTCATTTGTCTATTCCAAAATGATTTTAAACCCTAGAAAGAAAATAATACAGAATAGTTTATCAACCCCAAGTAATCATTCTTTTGTTTTAGAAAACACATTACATTAATCCATAATGGACGGTTGTGGCCACAAATATATGTATCAAAAAATAAAATATCCATCCTATGAACTGCAAATTTTACTTCCAGAATTTTATAAGATAGTAATTAGCCGGGTGGTGATGGCACACACCTTTAATCCCAGCACTTGAGAGACAGAGGTAGGCAGATCAATGTAATGTGTTTTCCAAAACAAAAGAATGATTATTTGGGGTTGATAAACTATTCTGTATTTTTTTCCTAGGGTTTAAAATCATTTTGGAATAGACAAATGAGAATAATAATTTTTTAAAATATTTGTTTCATGGGACTGGAGAGATGGCAGATCTCTGTGAGTTAAGGCCAGGCTGGTCTACAGAGCGAGTTTCAGGACAGCCAAGCCTACACAGAGAAACCCTGTCTTTTTCTTTTCTTTTTTCTTTTTTGTTTTTCAAGACAGGGTTTCTCTGTGTAGCCCTGGATGTCTTGGAGCTCACTCTGTAGACCACGCTGGCCTCATACTCACAGAGATCCACCTGCCTCCACCTCCCGAGTTCTGGGATTAAAGGCATGAGCCACCACCACCCAGCTGAGAAACCCTGTCTTGAAAAACAACAAAATAAAACAAAACAAAAAGATTGTAATTAAACAAGTGTGTGTTTGTTCAAAGACGTTATATTCAGGTGGAGCAATCTAAGTGTCCATCAATACATGAATGGATTTTTTTAAAATGGAGTATATATAAATACAAAGAAATAACATTCAGCCTCTAAGAAGAAAGAAATTCTATCATCTAGAAAATACAAATGAAATGAAGTATTATGCTAAGTGAAATAAGCCAATCACAAATACCATGTGATCCCACTTACATGGAGTATGTAAAAGGGCAAAGTCATAGAAAAGAGGAGAATGGTGTTCACCAAGGGACTGGAGGGCAGGGAGAAATAGTGTGTTACTAATTTATATGCATGAAGTTTCAGTCAAATGAATAAACCCAGAAAGTGCTGTACATTGTGCCTCTAGTCAGAACTAATGCATTATCATCAATTTAATGCATTTAAATCTTTGAGAAGATAAGAATTCATATATTTTTACCATAACTTTCCCCCTTAGATTTACTTTCTTATTTTTATATGTATGAATGTTTGCCTGTATGAATGTATGTGCACCATGTGCCCACCTGGTGCCCTCTGAGGACAGAAGAGGGCATAGATCATCTGGAATTGGAGCTACAGAGAGTTGTAAGCTGCAGTATAGGTGCTGAGACTCAAACAGGTCCTCTGCAAGAAAGGTAAGCACTCATACCTGCTGAGACATCTCTCCTGCTCCATTCTTACAATAATTTATTTTAAGAATGGTATTAGGCCAGGCATGAGAGTGCATGTTTGCAATCTCACCTTTTTGCGGGGGAGGGCAGGGGGATTGAGAGTTCAAGGTTATCTTTGTCTACATATCAATTTTTAGTTCAACTGTGTCTATATAAAAGTCTGTCTAAAAGAAAAAGTATGACATTTGCTGGGCTTGGTAGCACTTATCCATAATCCCATATAATTCCAGCATTTTAGAGGCTAAGGCAGAACAATTTTGCATTCAAGGCCAATGTGGGAAACAGTTGAGACTCAATCCCCAAAAAGGAAATTAACAGAAAAGTTATTTACAGAACTGTCTATAACAATGGTTCTCAACCTTCCTAATGCTTGGACCCTTTAATACAGTTCCTCATGTTGTGGTGACCCTGCCAACCATAAAATTATTTTATTGCTACTTTATAACTGTAATTTTGCTACTGTTGTGAATCATAATTTGAATATCTGATATGAAGGATATCTGATATGTGACCCAAGGGGGTCGTGACCCATATGTTGAGAACTACAGGTCTATAATAACAAAACATTGGACATAAATGTTCATGACTACAAGATTAGTTAAAACACAATAGACAGAAAATGGTCCATCTAAAGTGCATATGTGCTCATATAACAAAAAATCTGTTTTCATTTTTTTTTTCTGGTTTTATGCACTTCTCTATTACCTAAATTTCTTTAACTAAGCATGTTTTCTTTTTCTTTTTTATTTATTTATTATTTTTGTGGCACTGAGGAGCCCACATAAGGTCTGTTGCATGCTGAGTGGGTGCTCCACACTCCCAGTCCCTCTAGTACAGCATTCTTTGGAACTTAAATGTGTGTGAATACTTGGTTGCCTGGCCAAGAGCCAAGCACTTCAATCTCCAGGCACGGTGCCTTTGGAACAGATGATTATGAAAATTAATGGTGGTGTAGAGTCCAGAAACTGAAGAGTTGTCAAAAAATAAAGATGGATTACAAAAGATTCTGGGAAATGTGTGACTCGCAGTGCATGATGGCTTTGAAAAGAGATGAGCATTGTGTTTGTATGCATATACTCATACACATATCTTACACATGCACATGAGGTGTGCTTGCTCACAGTGTGTACTTCCTTTTTTTTCTTTTCTTTATTTTTATTTTTATTTTACAATACTATTCAGTTCTACATAATAGCCACAGATTCCCTTGTTCTCTCCCTTCCTGCCCCCCTCCCCTTCCCCCCAGCACACCCCCCATTCCCACCTCCTCCAGATCAAGGTCTCCCCCAAGGACTGGGATCGACCTGATAGACTCAGTCCAGGCAGGTCCCCTCCTCCCAGATTGAGCCAAGTGTCCCTGCATAAGTCCCAGGTTTCAAACAGCTAGGCAGTGGTACCAGGTTCTGGGCTCGTTGCATGAGTTAGCTGTTTGAAACCTGGGACTTATGCAGTGTGTACTTTCACTCAGGTAATCAAATCAAACAAGCTGTACGTATGCTTTATCACTTCCTCCAAGGTAAACCGCATTTCCCTGCAGTGTTACTCTCAGGAGACCAGGCTCAACCCCTCTGTGAAGGGTTTCGGTGTCTGGCCGGCTCCGTCCTGTCCACTTGCCTTGGTAATGGGTTACTTTGGGCATAGGTGCAAAACAGGAAAATATGGCTGGCTGGCGTGGGTCCAGGAAGTCGTGGATGAGGGAATGAGGCGCTTCAGCACCACGGACACCGTCAACTCTGCTCAAAGTCCTTTTTGGAGAGAAGAGCCTGCAGACATGGCCCCTCCAGGCCCATGTCCTCACTCTCCCAGCCTAGTGTGAGACTGTCCTGGGCCCCTTAATCCTCACTGGGAAGAGGAGTTGCTCCAGCTCCTAGCGGAGCCGGGTGACAGCCTGGGCAGTGACGTGGATCTGCGCAGCTCCCCCAGTACGAGTGTCCTTCCTGTCAGTTCTCGCGACCCTTCTCCTCCCTCTAATGAGCCAATGGACACACACTGAGTAAAATTATAACCCCAGAATCAATTTCGTCAAGAAAATCCGCATTTTCTTCTCCGTGGCTGAATGAGGTGGAACTGACTTACCCGAGCCTCCCTCCACCTCCACACTCGGCCACCATCGGGCCCTTCCTCCCCTATCCTCTCTCGAAACAAAATTTCTACAACCATGAAAATCTCAGCCCATCTATACTGGAGTTCAAGACTCATGGGCACAGGACAGGAAAGTGATGGCAAATTCAAAATCTCAGACTCCTAAAACCACCCAGCAATTTTTGAAAGTTGCATTTGCAATCGCTTCTATGACGCCACAAGCACTCGCCGAGATTGTGTGGGCTCCAGGGTCCAGAGGAGGGACAACACCCCTGACCTTCATCATGCAGACTGGGAAGGGCCCACATAACGGTGTCAGGACCCCGGATGAAGCCGCCGGCTGATGCTGGCTTTATGAAGCCGCTGTTCCCGTTCTCCAGGACAGCAGCGGAGAGAAGTGGGCACCGGGTGGCCTTTCGGACGTCCTGCAGAGACGTGCGCCCCACGGAGGTCTGCCAAGTAGGCGGGCGCTTGACGCCAGCCTGCCTTTTCCCCAAGTGAGGCTCTCTCCCGGTGGGGAGTGGGGTTGGCTGCGCACCCTCTTCCCGGCGGGACCAGCCCGCAAGCAAGCAGAGTCCCGCACCGCCCGCTGCTGCCCGCCTGCTGCTGCCCACCCGCCGCCGGGCCGATTACCTGTGAGTCGCTGCAAGGCGAATGCGCCCGGGACTCTAGCGGACTCAGCCGGGGCGGCGATCTCGGTCTGGCCTCCCTAGCCAGCTGAGGCCGCCGCGCGCTCGGCGAGGACCACTGCAGCCTGGACAGCCAGGGGCGACCAGCCAGGAGAGGGGCGCCAGACGCGGGCACTGCGCCTGCGCTCTTTGCTGCCCCAACCCCCACCGCGGCCGCTGAGGGATTGGAAGCCCGCAGGAGACCACCAGGATGCCTGCCTAGACCCAAGGATTAGCCCTCCCCAAGAGGCGTGAGCATCCCGCGAGGAAGCTGCCAACGCCCTTAGGGGAGGGGGGCAGGGGGCCAGGGACGGAGCCGGGGGGGGGGGGTGCGGGGGTGCGCTCGCCTGTTAGAAGCAATCCACTACCAGCCAGGGCAACATAGTCCTTTGGGAAGGCACAGGCAGACAGTCTCTATTCATTTCTACCTGGTTGTAAGAACTGAAATTGATTGCTGGATGTTTAAAAAGGTGTCTAGCATCGGGAAACCTCAGGACAGAAGAGTTTTTGGGATATCCTTGAGTCCTTCTGGGCGTCTTACCCAGGCTTCTGCAAGGTGGGGGGAAAGTCTTGACAGTACAAATGATTGTATACCCCAATCTCCAAGCTAAATGAATACAATCTCTTAAAAACACACTAAATCGCCAAAGCAATGAGAGACAGGCTGGAAAGCTACGACCTTAGCGCAGGCAAGAAAGGACCAGGCCTCAACTATGGTGCTAGCTGTGGAAAAAGACAAGTTTCTGCCAGATTTTCCTTAGTCCATTCAGATCCTGTTCCACCCTCCTCTGTGAATCAGGACTCACCTTGATGGAGAAAGTCGACTCTCCTCTAGCTTTTGGATGGCATGGGCAAGTGAGAGACACACAGGAAACAGAGCTATTCTGTTACTGTCTGTTTTTGATCTGAAAACCAGAATCCTCTGATAGAGTTTTGTGTTACATACCTGACCACTGGCTGTCCTCCTCCTTCAAGTCTGGATGGCTCCCAGAGGTTTCCTTTAAGTCTCTCTCTCTCTCTCTCTCTCTCTCTCTCTCTCTCTCTCTCTCTCTCTCTCTCTCTCTCTCACACACACACACACACACACACACACACACACACACACACACCTTTTAAAAACAACCTCTTTATTCAGGACAATATGTATCCTCTTTAAGTTTACTGAGGTTGGCAATACTATAAACACTTGGGAGCTCAGTGGGGTGGTGATAATGTCAGCACTTGGAAGTTGGAAGCAGGAGGATATTGAGTTCAAGGCCAGCCTCGGTTATATAGAAAGATTGTTTCAAAAAACCACGGGGCTGAGAATTTAGCTTGTCTGGCATGTAAAAAGCCTTGGGTTTAGTCCTAGCACAAGTTAGTTGTAGAAGATGAAATGTCTCCTATAGCCATCTCGGTGGGTTTCTGAGACTTCAACATCCATTGTGCCAGTGACCTAGTATAGTCCCATAGCCTATGGATGCCAACAGTAGTTTGAATAGCCCCAAGAGCCGGGCGGTGGTGGCGCACGCCTTTAATTCCAGCACTCGGGAGGCAGAGCCAGGTGGATCTCTGTGAGTTCCAGGCCAGCCTGGGCTACCAAGTGAGCTCCAGGAAAGGCGCAAAGCTACACAGAGAAACCCTGTCTTAAAAAACAAAACAAAACAAAAAAAAGAATAGCCCCAAGAATAGAATCTGACCATTTGTTACCAATGTGTTCGCAAAAGGGCTGAGAACCATCCAAGTACCAACATAGGAGAGTTTTGTGTGTTACTTGGAGTAGGGAGGTTTCTATATCCTCACAGAGTAGTGCTCATGTTCTCTCAGCTGTAGTAGGCGGCTTCTGAATGGGTCAATATTCTCAGGACACTCCTAAACTCCATGGAACAGCATCTGATAAAAGTGCTTCTGAAGAAGCTGCTGATTGAGGCAACCCTGATGGAGATTCTCCAGCTGTTCTGTGGAAAAACCAAACAGTGCTTCCAGATAAGACAAAAAGGGCATTGGTCATTAAGTTACCACTAGCACAACATATTAGCTTGTTTGAAATCCAGGATCTGACCATTTATTTCTCAGGCTTGTAAAAACAAACTGCTGGCCTGGCTTGATTCCACCCCTACTCACTTTAAAAAACAGAAAGACCACTAAAACAACCCGAGACAATAACATAGCAAAAGTTACCCAAAAGGACCCCCAGGCGTAGTTATTTGCAAACACTTACTTGTTCTGACTACAACTGAGACCAGAACAAAACAATCTCCCATCTTTCACCCCTTCTAAGAGAAGGGGTCATTTGCTGTCCAAACAGGCATTAATTCTGCTGATCTAGGTAAGAACAGAGATACAAAAGGAACCTTGACAGCAGTCTGCGAGGTTTGGCAGAGATTTTGTTTCCCTTTAAAGAAGAAATGGGGAGAGGAAGAGAGCCAAGAATGGGGGTGGGAGAGGCTAGAATGAGCTGACTCTAAGAGTGAAGTCTTCCCAGGAGTTCTGAGAGCGACGTTAGGATTTAGCACAGCTGTCATTCTAAGTGACACTAGATACTGAGAGATAGGAAAGAGGATTTTTAGACATTTTGTTATGTGTAATAAATGGAATTCTTTTGTACTATAATCCCAAAAGCTTTTCCTTGCAACTGTCAAAAATTCATACTAAAAGGACTTTAAGGAAAGGAATGTACTTGGTATCAGAACTGGGAAGTCTATGGATGGGTACCAATAGAGAGCACTGGACTCAGGATTTCGGACAGTATCATTAAGAAACACTATCTCCTTTCCTATATCTTTTCTTAAGTAGTTATTTCTTCCTACATTTCCGTATTTCCTAGTATCTAGTTTCATTTCTGTCGCTGTGATAGAATACCCTGACAGAAGTGACTTAGAAGAGAGAGAGGCAAAGACAGAGAGATAGGGACATAGAGAAAGAGCAGGTTAGAGTCCATCACAATCAGGGCAAGAACCTAGAGTAGCTAGCCAAATCAGATTTAGTCAAGCTAGCTTTCTCCATTCCTAGATGGTCCAGGGCCAAAACCAAGGAATGATTGCCATCCATTTGAAGATTAGATCTTCCCACATCAATTAAGGCAATCAAGACAAATACAATCCAACTTGATCTAGACTATTCCTCATTGAGACTCTTAGGTAATTCTAGGTTGTGTCAAGCTGACAAAACTAACCACCAAAGGCTGCAGAGATGACTCATCTGTTAAAGGCTAGGGTCACAACCAAAAGGACAAAAATTAACCATTACACCCAGTGTTCAACTATGTCATCCTTAGCTAATTTTCCAGGGCAAACAATGCACTTATTTTCCAGTAACATCTTGGGTTGTTTCTCACTGACACATTCTGAATCATCATAGTAAACTATATACTTTTGGAGACGAAGTATTGGAGAGAGGCCATTCCATAAAAAGAAAACCAAGGTTTGTGGAATATTCCTTTACATTGTGTGAACATATATCACCATGATTGGTTTAAAAGAAAAAAAGCTAATAGCTAAGCAGGATTTGGGAGCAGAGAGAATGCTGGGAAGAAGAAGGGCCGAGTCTGGGGAGTTGCAAGCCAGAAGCGGAGGAAGCAGGATATGTAAAAAATGAGGTAATAAGCTATGAACCACATGGTAGAACTTAGATAAGAAATATGGATTAATTTAAGTTCTAAGAGCTAGTTAGTAACAAGCATTAGCTATTGACTGAGCATTTATAGTTAATAAGTCTCTGTGTGGTTATTTGGGAATTGGCTCATGGGACAGAAAAGTCCACCTACAAAGGTTCTATTTTGCCATAAGGAACAATACAGTTGTGGGCAAGAAAGAAAAAAGGAAATGCTCACTATAGATTCCTGTCAAAGAAACAAGATTCATATCACATTTATTTGTTGGTTTGTTTATAGGCAACCTTGTATAGCCCAGACTGGTGTAGAATTCACTGTGAAGCCAAGGATGGCCTTGAATTCTTTATCCTTATGCCTCTACTTCCCTAGTGCTAGGAATACAGGTGTGCACCACCACATCCTATTTATGTGGTACTTAGAATCAAACCCAGGGCTTCAGGTATTCTCAGCAACATTCTACCGACTGTACTATATCCACAGCCCACTTTTATTTACTTGTTTTTTTAATACCAGACTAGCATTTTCTTTGAAAATGATTTCATTCTAACATGCTGAAATGTTCTTTTCAAATTTTTGTTTTTATCTTACTATTTTATTGTGCATGTGTGTATACATGTTTGTGTGTTTGTGCATGTGTGTATACATGTGTAGGTCAGAGGTTAACATCTGCTGTCTTCCTCAATAAGTCTTCTCCTTATTTCTTGGGGTCTCTCACTGAACCTGGCACTCACTGATTCAACTAGATTGACTGGTCAGCAAGCCCTAGAGATGGCCCTGTTTCAGCCTCCTTAGCTTTGGAATTACAAGGGCACAAGGACACATTGTCACCATGCTTGACTTTTCATATGAGTGTTGGGGAATCTGAACTTAGGTCCTCATGCTTTGTGGCAAGCACTTTACTGACTGAGCCTACTCCTTAACCCTGAGAAGGTCTTTTAAGAAAAAAGAAAAAGAAAAAGCTTGCTGTTTTTATACACAGAGAAGCCAGAAAACATGTTTAATATCTATTTTGGTTCATTTTCAGTTCTCAAGTAAGGATGGCTCTTTTCTGAGTCTCATATACAGTTCAGATTCAGGATACCCAGGTCTCTGTTTACTACAATGGAAATACTGATTTCCTTCATCAGGCTCAATGACTTTACTCTCACAATTATTGAAGTTCAACAGTTAGGTGTTTTGGGCTAACTTGCAAAGAATAGGTTAGCAGAATTTGGAAAGCTGAGGTGGGAAGACCTCAAGTTCCCAACCATTCATGGCTACACAGTGAGATCCCATCTCAAGAAAAAAAAAAAGGAAAAAGAGGAGAGAAACCTGGTTTGTATACATATGCAAGCAAACATATGTGCCCTGTAGTAGAATGTTATTTTAAGGTGTGTTACTTTTGTTTATGTTGCATTTGTTTAACTCTGTGAAGCTGTGTTACTTAGCCTGTCTAAAACACCTGATGGTCTAATAAAGAGCTGAACGGCCAACAGCAAGGCAGGAGAGAGTAATAGGCAGGCCAGGCAGGCATAGAGAATAAATAGAAATCTGGAAGGAGAAGAAGGAATGAGAGAAAGAAGTAGCAGCCAGAGAAGGAGAAGGACATCAGGGGCCAGTCACCCAGCTACACAACCAACAAGAGTAAGAAATAAAAGATCTACAGAAATAGAAAAAGGTAAAACCCAGAGGCAAAAGGTAGATGGGGAAATTTAAGGAAAGCTGGCTAGAAATAAGCCAAACTAAGGTTGGGCATTTATAACTAAGAATAAACCTGTGTGTGATTTATTTGGGAGCTGGGTGGCAGGCCCCCCCAAAGAGAAAAAAACAACTGCCCCATTTAAGAGACAGACAGATGTGCCCCATTTCAGAAGCTTTCAGAGTTTATCAGTTTCCACAGCCTAATTCACAACCACAAACCTTGAAATAAACTAGCTGACACAAAGTTCATTCCTTAGTCTTCAAATGAGTTGTAAAATGATGTCAACAGTAGACACAAATTCCTGTTTTCTACCAATCAATTCTGTGTTACCACTCACTACTCTAATCAATACGTTTGCTGAAATCATCTTTTGCCACATCAGATTCTTTATCAGAAAGAATATAATAATGGCCTGCAGTGTACATAGCAACATTTTAGTCAACAAAGGACTGCATATACAAATATCACCAAATAACACAACTCAGTGATGAAAGACTATTCCTCAAAAATGAGAAGGATGCCTACTTTTGGTGTGTGTGTGTGTGTGTGTGTGCATTCTAAAGAATAACCTTAGGTGTTGTTCCTCAGGGCCATACACATTTTTTTTCTGCAACAGAGTCTCTCAGATTGCAACTCAATATGTTGGCAAGGCTGGCTGGCCAGTAAGCCCCAGTGATCCTCCCTGGCTCTGGAGTTACAATGTCCACATCCCATCCCACCACTATCTTTTTGCATGGAATCAGTGCAGGCCCACATGCTTGCAAGGAAGCACTTTATTCACTGAGCATCTTCCCTAGCCCTGACTTTTTCATTTCTATTCAACATAGAACTAGTAATTCTAAACAGAGTAATCAAGCAAGGAAAAAATATCTCTGACCTAACTGGAAATATTTTGTTTATAGACAACACACTTTTATATGTATAAAGCCCTAAATACCCCACACACACCAAGAAATAAAAATTTATGAAACTCAAGTGTTGGCACTAGCATACAGAATCAACAGAACTGCATGACCTAAAGCTAAGAATATAAAACCAGCTGCAGTTCTTGTTGGGTACCACCTGACCTGTCAAACAGTCCTGAGTAGGGGAGTGAGAATTGAGAAAAGATAGTGAGGAAAAGCAAAGACAGAATAATAAACAGAGACACAGGATAGGTTCAGGAAGGCTCTGAGTCAATATCGCAGCAGCCCCGAGTTTATTTCTCATAGCCTTTTTATACCCAAAGCAAGGGGGTAAAAGACCTCCTCCTCTCAAGGACACCATGGTTCAAGGAACAAACAAGCATAAACACCTCCTTAATTCTCAAACATCTGGTAAGCACACCTTTGGTCAAATATCCTACTATTTGGCCTTGAAGAGCAAAACATCTAGTAGCCACGCTTTGGCCAAATCATCCTGTTATCCATCCTTAAAGGTCAAAGACAAGCTTGAACTCTCTAAGCTTGAGTCAAGATGGAATCAAGCCACAAACTGGAGTAACTGTGGGCTCCCACAAGTTCTACACACTAACAATGGATAATCAGAAAAGAAATTAGGCTGAAGAGATGGCTTAGTGGTTAAGAACACTAGCTGCTCTGGCAGAGGTTCCAGGTTCAATTCCCAGCACCCACATGGTGCCTCACAACCATCTGTATCTCCAGTTTCAGGGAATATAATGCCTGCTTCTGACTTCTGCAGGCACTGGGGATACATACGTTACACAGACATATATGCAGGCAAAATACTTATACAAATTAAAAAAATCTAAAACAGGAATGAAAAGAAAATGGGATTAAGAAAGCAATCCTATTTAGGTTTTTAAGCCAACAGTTAAGTACTTGCCTAGCAAGTACAGGCCATCTTTTGATCTCCAGCACTGGGAGGTAGGAGGTTGGGGGTGGAGAGACACATGGACTCCCACTAACAATTAGGATTAAACTTAAAGATACAAAAGATCTGAAATCTGAAAACCATAAAGCATTACTTACAGACAGAAATTAAAAATATGAATAAGTGGAAAGACACTATATTTACAATGTATAAGAAGATGTTCATACAACTCAGTGTGAGCTATAAATTTAATACAAGTCCTTTCAAAATTCCAAAAACGTTTTTGTAGAAATGAAATGATCCATCCTAAAACTTGTTTGGAACTTTATGATGAAACAGTCTTGAAAACAGGATGGTGCCACATTCTGCACATGGGAGGCAGAAGCAGGAAGATAAACAGTTCAAGGCTGTGCTCAGCAACACGATGAGTTCAAAACCAGCCTGGATTATATTCAACACTATCTCAAAAATGAACATTCTTCAAGACATAGTTGGAAACTTCCTACTTCCTAGTTTCAAATTTGTTATGAAGCTGCAATAATCAAAACATCAGGGCTTGCATAGACATCACATAGACCAATGAAAAAGAATGTAGACCCCAGAAATAAGCCCTCAAACATACAGTTGAGTAATTTTCAAAAGCAGTGCCAAGAGTGCTCAATGGAAAAAGACCAATCCTCTCAACAAATGAAAAGAAAGAAAGAAAGAAAGAAAGGAAGGAAGAAAAGAAACTGGATTCTGACCTTATTTGCATACAAAAATTAGCTCAGTGGATCTAAGATCCAAATGTAATAGCTAAAAATTATAAAACTGTTAGAAGAAAACATGGAGAAAATTTCATGATATTGGGTTTGGCAATAATTTATTGGATATAGCCCAAAACAGCACAAGCAACATAAGAAAAATAGACCAATTGGACTTCATCGAAATGGAATCTCTTCTGTGCCTCAAAAGCTAGTCCTGGGCTAGGGAGATGGCTCAGCAGCAGGTCAAAACACTTGCCCATAGGCCTGATGACCTGGGTTTGATCCCTGAATCCACAGCAGAAGGAAAGCAACCATTGCCAGCTGTCATCTAACCTCTGCTCTCACACTGGCATGAATTCGTACCCACATATACAACATACACACAAAATATTGATCAATTTTCTGAAAAGACAATATTAGCAAGTGAAAAGGCAGCCTTCAAAATGGAAGGAAATATTTACACATCTATTTGATATCCAGAAAGTTTCTGCAAGTCTCTAACAACCAGAGGACTGGAACAGATATTTTCCTAAAGAATGTAAAGAAGTGGCCACAACCACATGAAAAGATAGCATCTCTGATCATTAAACACAAAGCAGGTCCCCAGTGAACTGCTACTTCTTACCTGTTAGGTGCCAGTGGCAATTATTTTTCCAGTGTTGAGGATTGAATCCAAGACCTCGAGGATGCTAGGCCAGCAAACTATCTACCATTGAGCTACATCCCCAAGCTAGAAGGTTTTTTATTATTGTTATTGTTATAAAATAGCAAGTGTTGGCAAGGGATATAGAGAAACTGAAACTCTTGAGCATGGCAAGAAGAAATGTTACACAGAGCAACTAACGAGAGAACCAAGTTGTGAGTCCTTAGACTTCACAAAGGGAGAACCGGAGAGATGGCTCAGTGGTTAAGAGCATCGGCTGTCCTTTCAAAGCACTGGGGTTCAAGTCCCAGCACTCATATGGCAGCTCTCAACTGTCTGTACTTCAGTTTCAGAGGATCCAACACCCTCTTCTGGCTCTGTCGTCACTGCACACCTGTGGTGCATAGACATACACACAGGCAAAACACTCATACACATAAAATTTGTAAATGTTGAAAATAAATAAAGGTATCACAATGAGATTAACATACAAAATCCAGAAATTATATTCAGGGTGTATACTCAAAAGAAATAAAAGAGATGTTCTAGTTTGTTTTCTTGCTGTGATAAACACCATAACTAGAAGCGACTTGGGGAAGGAAAAGGGTCTATTTCCTCTTACCACCACCACTACCCCCCACCAAGTCACAGTCCATCATTGAGGGATGTCAGGGTGGGAACTGAAGCAGAAAGCACAGAGGAACAGGGATGCCTGGTTTTCTCCCTCTGGATTTCTTTCTTTAAAAAAAAGCAAAAACAAACAAACAAATAAAAAAAAAAACTGTGTCCCGTCCATCTTGAAATCTTCATTGGGCCGGGCACCTTTAATCCCAGCACTCAGGAGGCAGAGGCAGGCGGATCTCTGTGAGCTCGAGGCCAGCCTGGTCTCCAAAGCAAGTTCCAGGAAAGGCGCAAAGCTACACAGAGAAACCCTGTCTCAAAAAACAAAAACAAAAAACAGAGAAATCTTCATTGTATAATCTCCAATTCACATTCCCAGAGGATTTCCAGTCTAGATCATCCACCTGCAGCTTTTGACGGCAGGGTCACCTTGCTGCGATAGGACAGCCCTTTGACCAGACCAACTGGTGACATCAGCTGCTTTCTGTCTACCTTGAAGCATACACAGTAAGTTCTGGAACTCTACCATACCCTGAATAGAACCCGGAGTGCCAGCTCAGCTCCTGCTCTGCTTGTTGAGCCACACTGCTCTTCCCCTCAGCTGTAGCCATCTCTTGGGTGCGGAGCCACCATGTCAGGGCCCCTCCCCCCATGTTTCCAAACACCGAGTAGAATCCAAGTCCCCCTGCTTTCAGCCTTTCATGTGATCTCTCTCTAGTAGCCTTATTGAATTTCTGCCTGAAGGTTAAATGGCAATTCAAGAATCTGCCTGCTTATTCCTACTGCTCAAGCCTTTTGTCTCTGTCTTCCTTAAGTAAAAGGCTAAGCTTAGACACTTCTTTTTCTTCATGCAAAAATTTTTTTAAAAAGAGTCTAAAACCACCCCACTTCCTCCAGTGGTTGGTAGATACTTCACATTGATTATAGAAAAGGTCATGCATTCAGAAATGCCCAAAAGACCAGGTTGATATATTTTCTTTTTTAAAGATTTACCTTATTTTTTTTTTACTGTGTTTGTGTGTTTATGTACATAATTGCATGTTTCCATAGACATCAGAAGAGCTAGAGTCACAGGTGGTTGCTCACCACCCAACATGGGTGCCAGGAACTGAACTCAGATCCTCTGGAAGAGCAGTATATATATATATATATATATATTGGTTTTGGTTTTTGAGACAGGGTTTCTCTGTGTAGGCTGCCCTGGAACTCGCTCTGTAGACCAGGCTGGCCTCAAACTCATAGAGACCCTCCTGCCTCTGCCTCTCGAGTGCTGGAATTAAAGGTGTGCACCACCACTGCTGGGACCAGTATGTAATTTTAACTACTGAACCATCTCTTCAGCTCCTATATTCTTTTAAATTAAGTGAAATTAAGGCTGTTTTGGGCAATAGAGGTGTGTAATCACTGTTGTGAGAGATCAGTCCAGACTTTAAGCCATGTACTGTTCCTCTGCTGCAGTTGTGGGATCAAGACCCAGTTTCTCGAGGTTTCTCTGTTTGACTTCCTCGTTATTGGCTCCAGTCTTGCAGGCCTTTCTCCCTGAAATTCCAAGATGACAGCCATGGACTCCTGGATAGTGGCTTTCCTTGTTTATGGAAAAGAAAGCACACTTCTCTGCAGACCCAGTCAGGCTGGACTGGTTCTTCTTGATGTGGTCATTGCACTGACTTGGGGAATGTTGATTAGCCGAACTTAACAACCTCATAGAAGAAAGGTTTATTCCAACTTGTGAATTTGGAGGCTTCGTGAAGTCTATGGTCATTTGACCCCATTGCTTTCTAGGCCTGTGGCAAAGCAGAAGCTCTATGTAGGAGCACATGATGAAGCAAAATCATCACATAGGCAGGAAGAAAAGAGGCGTGGCTGGGGTCCCACTGTCCCTTTCAAGGGCATGCCTCCAATGACAGGAAGACCTTACAAGGCTTCACATCTAAAGCCTTTACCCAACAGCACCAAGCTGAGAATGCATCATTTTACACAGAAGCCTTTGGGAAACATTTATGATCTGTGCTATATGCAGTAAGGAATGGGTCCCTGGGCTAAGATCCATGGAAGTATTGGAATATAGCCATCTTGGCTTTTTCTGTCCCTTTTCAACACTCTCCTTCCCTTTCTCTTTCCCTCCCTCCCTCTCCCTCTTCCTCTCTCCACCTCATTCCATCTCCCTCCATCATGCTTTCTCTTTAGTTTGCAATTCTGGGAAGCTACCACTGAGCTATACCCCTGGGCCCCTTTCTAACCTTTCTAAACATAAAGACCAGCCAGCCTGTCACTAGAGTTCCTAAATGCAAAGTAACTTTTTCTTCCCATTAATCCTCAAAGACTTTCTCTGTTTGAAACTGAGGTGTAATTGCTCGTGCTGGGTATTTAATATCACACATGATAATAACCACTGATAAAAGAGTAAGCTCCACTTCAGCCATAAGGTAGTTTATGAACCACAGCAACAATCTTTGTAGACTGGCAGTCTGCCCACACAGCAGGTGGTGCTGGGCAGCAGCTCCTGAGCAGGGTTGGAAGGCCTGGAGTTCTATTGTTAGCTTGGTTGCTAGGGCACCAGTGACTTTGAACAAAGCAATTGACCCCTGTGGACCTGCCAGCTCTGGACATTAAATGGTACAGTTAAACCTGATGCTCTCTAAAGCTCTTCCCTACCCCAGCACTCTGAAAGTCTTAGAGGTGTTGGTTTTATTTTTAACAGTTCATCGAGGAATGATAAGTTATCAAAAAGGAGTTTATGTTTTTCTAGAGCAAGAACAAGTGCCAGCAGGCAATCACTTTGTTCCTGTTAAAGTAGGGAGGAAAGCATAGGCCTGCAGGGTGACCAGCACCCTGGAGGTCCTGAGCTGAATCTTATTTAAGAGAAAAGCATTTGGGGCTAGAGAGATGGCATAGTGGTTAAGCGCATTTGCTGCTCTTCCAGAGGACCTGGGCACAGTTCTCAACACCCACACGGTGGCTCACAATCACCTGTAACTCTAGTTCCAGGGGATCCTTCTGGCCTCTGAGGGCACCTGAATATATATTCATATACATAAGCAAAAATAAAAATAAATTTTAATAAAAAGAGAAAAATTCTTCAATGATACTTATCAAAAAGCATGACTTTATTCAGAGTGGTTGTGCAGGGACCACTTCAATGGTGTCTTTGTCTCTGTCTCTGTCTCTCTGTCTCTCTCTTTCTCTGTCTCTCTGGCTGTTATGCTATATAGCCTAATCTGACATCAAACTAGCAGTCCTCCCATCTCAGCCTCTCATGTAGAAAAATAGTTGGCTTAACTCCAAATATAGAATGGGCACTCCATAGTCAAGGAACAGGGTCAGAGTTTGAGGACGGAAAATTACTAAGAGGAAAATCATACATAAAGGGAGAGTCAGGCTGTGCCGACCTAACAGGATTATTGCTGAAGACAAGCTAATCTAGTGAGGCATCACCTAGGAGATGGAGGAGGAGAAGAAGGACCCAATCAGGTGTTGAGGGCGATCAGATACCATGGATGAGGGCTTCTTGCTAAGCTGGCTTAGCAAGGTTCATTTAAAACAATTTTTTTCAAATTTTTATTTACATGTGTATGCATGCACATGCCAGGGCATGGGTGTGGAGGTCAGAGAAAGACTTGCACAAGTCAGTTCTCTCCTTCTCCCATCCGGGACCCGAGGATCAAACTCAGCTCTGCAGGCTACGCAGTCTGTCTTTGCCCACTGAGCCATCTCACTGGCCCAGCAAGATCATTTACTAAAAGTAAATCTCACAAGCAGGACACGAATGGTCCCCAGAGAAGATTTAGGAGCCCCACTGAAGTTTGGTAAAGCAAAGGGTCTTTGTCAGTCCCGAACCTCAGATAGCAGATACACGGCCTTAAGGAGTAACGTGGGGGAGCCTTTTGCCTCTGAAAATGCCTGCACTTCAAACACAGCACCCCAAATCAAAGCAGGCAGCGTGAACTGGACCTCAGTAAGCTTTCTCTTCGGGCTCCCTTCTCCAGAAGCTGATCCAAGAACCCAGGTTTCCTCCTCTCTCTGGTCCTCACGTCTTTTTTAGAAAAGGGTCCTAAGTAAAATCAGGCCTCAGGTCACCTACATTATAAGATAAATAGAATGCAAGAATTAAATAAACTTCATGCTGTTTTATTTATTTTAGTGTTTCATTTGGTGACAAGGTCCCAGCCCAGGCTGGCCTTAAACTGGCACTCCTCCTGCCTCCACTTCCCATGTGCATGGATCAAAGGTCTTCACCATTACATCTAGCAGGAGAGGTTTTTCGTTTTTGTTTTCAAATCACATATAAATCCCTAAGAGGGGGTGAGGAGAAAAAAGAGACAGCAGCTGAGTTTTGGAAGTTAGAAAATGCCCGGACAAGGTTAAACTGGTAAAACAGATGATTAAATACAATAGTCCAGCAAGTCTTCAGTCAAGAAGTCTTCAGCGGCCTGACCCTCCCATGCAGCCAGACTCCTACCAAGAAACCCCAGGCTCAGCTTTCAAGCACCTCTGCCAGTGAGGGTGAAGCAAAGGATTGAGATGAAGGGAGAGAGAGTACTTTTATGCTCTCAGGTCCCCAGGTGCCTTTCCCCAGTAATCCACCCTGCCCCCCCCCCCCCCAGCATCACACTAAAGCTTCCCAGAGTACAGAGATATGGTCTTTGGAGAAGAAAAGCCTGGGTGTCTGCCCTAGGAGCTGTCAGACAAATCTGAGACAGGGGTGGGCAGAATGCAGGTTGAAAACAGAACTGTGATGCTGTCCCCATGTTGAAGTCACCAGCTCTTCTCAGCTCCCAGCATCCTGGCAGCCAGGCCTGACGTCCGTCCAAGAGACTAGAAGATTCTCTACGCATCCTGACAGTCCAAGAGAATGACCTTAAATTCTGACATAGAGATTTACTGTGAGATTTATTCTGCTAGATAACTGTGTAGAGGGACCCACAACTGACATGTCCCACTACATGCTGTCAGAATTTCCTATCAGCTCCATGGCTCTCCCTGATCCTGAGGTATAAACAAAGGCCAAAGACCACCATGCAGCTGAGGAAAGCTCCAGAGACAGCTAATTAAACAAACAGATGAAGCTGACACCGAGGAAGCAGGCTGTCCTGACCAGCAGAAGGATTTTATTCAGGAGAGGAGGAAAATGGTGTGTTCACAAAGGAGTATGCAGAGAACAAAGAGACCCCTAACTATACCAAACATGTCTGTGATGCCAGGAGATGGAGGCAGAAGGGTCAAATGTTAATCATCAAGTTCTTGGCAAGTCTGAGGCCAGCCTGGGCTATGAGTGAGACTCTGCCTTAAAAAAAAATTAATGAAACAAAGCACAGTGGTACATGCCTTTAATCCCAGCACTCTGAAGGCAGAGGCAGAGGCAGGAGGATCTTTGGGTTCGAGGTCAGCCTGATCTACAGAGTGAGTTCCAGGACAGCCAGAGCTACATAGTGAGACCCTGTCTTGAAAAGAGAGAAAGACAGAAAGAAAGAGAGAGAGGGAGGGAGGGAGGGAGGAAGAAAGGAAGAAAGAAAGATAAAATTCAAAGTATGACAGCAGTAGAAATTAAAACATACCCTACAAAGGTTAAGAATGTCATATAATACAAAACATAAGGCCCAAAAGGTAGACTATAAGGCTAAAAATATAAGAAAACTATATCTGATCAGGAAGTCCAATACCCAAATAAACACAGGAAGAAAAACCCAGAGGGAGGAGTGTAGCTAGAGTTTTCCTACCTTGCCCACAGTCAGGACAAATCTTGTCACCGCCATCCACAGCCGCTCAGACCCAACCAAGTAAACACAGAGACTTATATTGCTTACAAACTGTATGGCCGTGGCAGGCTTCTTGCTAACTATTCTTATAGCTTAAATTAATCCATTTCCATAAATCTATACCTTGCCACGTGGCTGGTGACTTACCAGCGTCTTCACATGCTGCTGGTCATGGCGGTGGCTGCATTGTCTCTCTGCCTCAGCCTTCTGCTTCCCAGAATTTTCCTCTCTCCTTGTCCCACCTACTTCCTGCCTGGCCACTGGCCAATCAGTGTTTTATTTATTGACCAATCAGAGCAATTTGACATATAGACCGTCCCACAGCAGAGGAGTAATCCTCAAAAAACATCCAAGAAGACACTCATTCCAGAATTTGAAGAATCAAGGACCAGAAGGACAACTAGGATAATACTAGCCTAGGCCCACATCAAGATGTATCCTGGTGAAATTTTAGAACCCAGAACATCTATGAGCTCTAGAAAGAAAATGAACAAAACCAAGACATTTTTAAAATTATTTGTGTTATGAGTGTGGCTGTTTTGCCTGCATGGCTGTCTGTATACCTACTACCCTTGGATGTCTCAGACGTCAGAAAAGTGCATTGGTCCCCTAGATCTGGAGTTATAGACAGTTGTAAGCCACCATATATGTGCTAGGGATCAAATCTGGTTCCTCTAGAAGAGCAGTCAGTGCTCTTAACTGCTGAGACATCTTTCAAGTCCCTCAAAACATTTGTATTAGTTTTATCTTCTTAATTTTTATACAAGTTTATATTATATGTTGAGCTTATTTTCCCCACCCCACCCGGACCCCATATCCCCTTAGCTCCTCTTTTCTCTCCTCCCATTTGTCTGCAGTGGGATGTCATTCTGTATGTTGTGAATATCTGTTGCTCTGATTGGTTGATAAATAAAGCTGTTTGGCCTATGGAAGGCAGCTTAGAGGCAGGTGGGAAATCCAGGAGAAAGACTGGAAGAAGAAAAGGGAGGAAGAGAAGATGCCAGCCTGCTATCCAGGGAGCAGCATGTAGTAGCACACAGGTAAGGCCACAGAATACATGGCGACATATAGGTTAATAGAAATGTGCTGAGTTTAGATATAAGAGTTAGCTAGCAAGAAAATTGAACCATAGGCCATGGCCATGCAATTTGTAATTGATATAAGCCTCTATGTGTTTGCTTGGGTCTGAATGGCTGCAGGACTGGACAGGACATAGTAAAACTTCCAGCTACATTTGTCCCCCTTCCCATTTGTCTGTTTTTTCCCCTGAACAATTTCACTTTGTGTATGTTTACGCAGGTAGCAGAGGAAGCACTGAGTGAGGGAAGTCCAGAGTGAATGGGCATTTTGATATTTTGGTAGGGCTAGTTCACAGTCCCACCAGGAGTATACAAGGCTTCTCCTTTGTCTACATCCTTATTGGCATTTGCTGTTACTTGTTTTCTTTTGACATTCTGACTGGCATGACATGGTATCCAAGTGGAGTTTTTTATTTGCATTTTTCTTCTTCTTCTTTTTTCTCCCCAGATAAAGATTCCCTGTGTAGCCCTGGATGTCTTGGAATTAGCTCTATATAGCAGACTGGCCTCAAACTCATAGAGACCCACCTACCTCTGCCTCCTGAATGCTGGGATTAAAGGCATGTGCCACCACCACCTGGCTCTCATTTGCAATATTCTGATGGCCAGTGAGGGTAATCATTTTTGTATGTTTATTGGCATCAAAGACAAACATTTGAAAAACAGTAAGTCATATGAAAGAAAACCAGGAATGAAATCTCTCAAGCCATCTTATCAAGCCCTTGTGTATTCAGAGCTTTGTTTTTCAATGATCTATCTTTTGTTGGTTTTTTTTAAAAAGATTTATTTTATTTTATTTGAGACAGGGTTTCCCTGTGTACTCTTGGGTGGCCTAGAATTTGCTATGTAGATCAGGCTGACCATAGACTCTTAGAGATACACCTCTCTTTGCCTTTTGAATGCTGGAATTAAAGTCATTTACCACCACACGAGGTTCTAATTTATTATTTATTTATATGTAGTGTGTTTGTGTACGTGTGTGTGTGTGTGTGTGTGTGTGTGTGTGTGTGTGTACATGTATGTGTACGGGAGTGCCTTTGGAGGTCAGAAGAGGGCATCAGTTGGAGCTGCAGATGGCTGTGAACCATCTGGTGTGGGTGCTGGGAACTGAACTCAGGTCCTTTGAAAGAGCAGTAAGTATTCAACTGGCTCCTCTCAGTGTTTGAGTCTTAAGTTTGAGTCAAAGAGAAAGCCAAAGGAAATTTGCAAATGATGACTGTAAAAGAGTGAGCACAGGCTGAGAGTCTAAACCCCCTCCGTTCTTCACAATTCACTGCTCAGCCATCCTTACTTTTCTTTAGATCCGAACTTTTCCACCTACTTCTCCCTACTTTCCACCCACAGTCCTCTCTCTTTCCCTGTCTTGATTTGAGGCATGCCTGCATAATGTCGCTTTTCATGAGAGCAAATCTTGTTAGTTAAGGCCCCCAGGAAGTAGACAAAGACCCAAGATCCAAGCCTTGCCTGTACAAAGCTACATTTCTCTTTGGATAGAGAGTCAGACTAGATTTAGTGACAAATTCTAAATTGGTATGAGACTTTCCCATTTCCTTGAAGCATAATGCTCCATTGATTGCAAGCTGAGTCATAGATTGAGACCGCTTCTCACACTGTCAGCGGGAAGTGTAATTCCTGAATTACTCCCAGCAGACATTTATAGATTTTTTTCCCCTCAGTCTGGTGAGTTATATAAGACAACCAAAATCTTTTTTCCCCTTGAAGATCTTTGGATAAATCTTGATCTCAATTGCTAAGTCATTGAACGTAATTATATACAATAAACTAGGATTAATCTGCATGAAAACAAGGATTGGAGTAATGAGGATTTTAAAAATCCACATCAATCTGTAAAGAAACAAGAACAGAGAACTTTCCACTTTGCTCTTGTAAAGAGGTAGGAGAATGATAATGGGCTGGAGAGATGGTTCAGTGGTCAGGAGCACACACTACTCTTCCGAGGACCTGAGTTGGGTTCCCAGAGCCCACATCAGGCAGCTCACAACCTATAGCTCCAACTCTGGGGAATCTAATGCCCTCTTTTGGCCTCTTTTGGCATCCACACACAGATACACACAAATAATTAAAATTAATCTTTAAAGAAGTAGAGAATGGAAAATAGCCATTGACCTAGGTGACAGAAATGGGATACAACTCTGAAGAAGTTTGCTACTTAGAGGAATGAAAGAAATGGAGGTGTCATTAACAAAGCAATGAATGGGCAGTTTCTATCTACCTACCTGTCTGTCTATTTGTCTATCTCTATCTATCTATCTGTCTGTCTGTCTGCTTGTCTATCTGAGATACTAGAAGCTAAGACCATTTCTATCCTCCTAGAAGGTCCCCCCTCTCAGGCTCTTGTACACCTCTTATGTTTTCACCAGCTCACTCATCTTGTTTGCTCAGGATTAAATATTTACTTCTGGGAATTCTGCACTGAGACTCTTCTCATATCCTTCTATACCCTATCTCTGAAAAATCCTCTTCTATTACTTGAATTTCTATCTATACACTTGCTATGACAACATACCTGAGATAAACATGTTAAGAAGAGAAAATACTTATTTTGGCTGACCAGTTTCAGAGGTTTCAGTCCATGGCTGCTTGGCCCATTTGTTTTGGGTCTATAGTGCATCAGTGTATTCTAGTGTAAGCACATGTTAGAGGGAAGCTCTAGCTCATGATTGACAGGATCAAAGAAAGAAAAGGAGGGGTCAGGTGCAATCTACCTTTCAAGGACATGTGTGCAGTGATCTACTCCCTCCAGCTATACCCCATTTCTTAAAAAAAAGTGGGGGGCACTTTCCTCCCGCTGTACCAACTGAAGACCAAGATGAGCTTCTGTATGACATTTAAGATTTAAACCTGTGATGCTAGACTTTGATCAGCTTGATTGGATTAAGGCACTCCCTCTGTAAGAACCTTTCCAGAAAGGGTTAATTAAAGGAATTGAAGGCAGAAGACTTACCCTTAAGTGAACATTATCGTTCCATGGGTTGGTGTTGGTGTTTTGGATTGAATAATAATAATAATAATAATAATAATAATAATAATAATAAAAGAAACCCGGTATGGTAGTTCCTGACACCTGTAATTCCAGCATACAAGATGCTAAAGCAGGAACAGTGCCATAAGCCTGAGGCTAGCCTGTGCTACATAGTACATTCTAGACCATCCTAAGCCATAGAGTGAGATCTTCTCCCAAAATAAGTAAATAAGAAAGGAAAAGGAAAAAGCCAGCAGAACGCAGGCTTTCCTTCTTTCTGATTCCTTTTCTGCTGAAAGGTGAGCAAGCAGCTTCATATTCCTTCCTTGGAACCACTTGCTACCATGTCTTCCCCACCATGATTGACTGTGTCCTCAAACTGTGGGCCAAATAAACCCTTTCTCCCCTAAGATACTCCTAATCAGGTATTTGGTCATAGTGGAAAGTCACTAATACAAAACCATAGCAATACAACTATTTTGTAAATGTATAATCCGAGATCCCTGTCCTGGACTCTAGGAAAATTGCTTGCTATGTAATTATTCCTGTCTGTCCTGTAAGCCCTTCCAATTAATTAAGCAAAAAAAAAAAAATAGAACCTGCCACTTTGTCTTCAAATTTATTTTTTGTTGGTGTGTATGTGACCAGTGAATGGTTCTCTCCTTTATCTAATTTCCCATCTCAGAACAATGGTACTCATCTTGAATCATCTTCTGCCATCAGTTCATCTCCTCCATCATTAGACGGAATGTCTGCTTTATTTAACAGCTTCCAAATCCAACAATTCCTTCCATCTCTCTCACTCCTGCCTAAGTTCAGGCCATCACCTCATCATCTCTGGCACAGACTGTCAAGGTCTCCTAGGTGGTCTCATAGCTGTTCCCTCTCTCAATACATTCTCCACACTCCTGACAAATAGATCCTCTGCACCTTACTGCATTGTTAAGGCTTGTAATGGAGTGCACAGTCAGAACTGGAGGCAAATTGTGTCAAGCATGTAATCTAAAGAATATCAAATTTGGCCTGGAGAGATGGCTCAGAGGTTAAGAGCACCGACTGCTCTTCCAGAGGTCCTGAGTTCAATTCCCAGCAACCACAATGTGGCTCACAACCATCTGTAATGAGATCTGTCACCCTCTCCTGTATATATAATAAATAAATAAATCTTTTAAAAAAGAATATCAAATTTATGGGCATTTTCTTGTATTCTTTCTTTAGGTTCAGGATTTACAGCATTGCTAAAGATAACGACCCCATGGAGCTCTTTTCCCTAGGGCAGCTCCTGTGACTCAGAGTAGAGATAGGGAAGACATTCCTGGTATGTTTTCATCTCATAATTACAGCTCCCAGAGGAGGACCTGAAGTTAAAAACAGTTCAATCAGGATCATGATAAAGGCAGAGAAAGGTCAAAGTTCATAAAGAATCCCCCCACCCACACACACACAAAATAAGCATTTTTGGGCTTAAGGAAGAGGGGTGATAGAAGAAAGGAATTGCCTTTTCTTGGAAGATCTTTGCTTTAAAAGGTTCTTTCTGAAGCTGGGCAGGACATCTTCTACAGAAGACAGCAGCAAGTCTGACATGGTCTTCACCTCAAGGTACATGTAGCCCTAGGGGAACAGGAAGATTTTTCCCACACATTAGAGAGCTAGATGGGTCTACAGCAATCAATTTTTAGGTGCTAAACTCACTTTCTTTCTTTGAAAACAGATTTTATTTTGTATGTATGAGTGTTGGCCTGTGTGTAGCAGGTCTGTGTACCACATGTGTGCCTGCTGTCCATGGACACCAGAAGAGGATGTCAGATCCCTTGGATCAGACGGTTGTGAGCTGCCATGTGGATCCTTGGAACTGATCATGGGCCCTTTGCAAGAGCAATGAGTACTCTTAATCACTGAATGATCTCTTCAGTCCCCCAAAGCTTTCTATCTTTCTTTCTTTTTCTTTCTTCCTTCCTTCCTTCCTTTGTTTCTTTGTTTCTTGGTTCCTTTCTTGGTTCCTCTCTTTGTTTCTTTCTCTCTCTCTCTCTCTCTCTCTCTCTCTCTTTCTCTCTCTCTCTCTCTCTCTCTCTCCTTCCTTCCTTCCTCTCCTCCTCCTTCTCTCTTCTTTCTTTCTCTTTCTTTTTTTCTTTGTTTCTTTCTCTTTCTTCTTTCTTCCTTTCTTTCTTTCTTAGACAGAGTTTCTCTGTGAAGTCCTGGCTGTTCTGGAATTAGCTCTGTAGACCGGGCTGGCTTCCAACTTAGAGATCTGCCTGCTTCTGCCTCCCAAGTGCTGAGATTAAAGGCCTATGTCACCACTGCCTGGCTAGCTTTTATCTTTCTTATAAATCATGTGTGTATGTGTCTGTATGTGGGTATGTGCATCAAAGTGCAGATAACCAAAGAGTCCAAAAGAGGGTATTGGAAATCCCAGAGCTAGAGTTACAGGTGATTTTGACCTTCTTGATGTGGGTACTGAGACTTGAACTTAAGTCCTGGAAGAGTAGTATATGCTCTTAGCCATTGAGGTAGCTCTCTCTCCAGTGCTCAGCTTTCTTTATGATTTTTTTAATGACTAATATGGATTTGCCAGTCTGGTGGTGGCTCCCTATCTTTCCTACCCTTTCTCTCCTTTATAGAAGACAGCTACACACTTCACTGATCCAGACTCAATCTCTGCACCAAAATATTGTGCGTCCCTAAAAGAGCATGTGTGTATGTGTGCAAGTGTGTGTATCTGTGTGAATGTGTGTATATGTGTTTATGTGTATGTGTGTGTACTTGTGCATGTGTGCATATCTCTGTGTGTGTGTGTGTGTGTGTGTGTGTGTATGTGTGCTTTGGTGAGGGTCTTATTTTGGTGTTTGTGTAGAACAAACCATCTGATAACAAAGCATTTGAAAACCATTTTTCTTTGCCTTAACTTCAACAAAATAGAAAGCCAGGTGTTTGCTGGGAATTCTAACAATGGCCAGGAAAGGTGGATTGCTGGAGTTTATTGGTCAGCCAGCTTAGCCTAATTGATATTCTGCAGGTTCAATGAGAGACCCTGTGTCAAAAAGTAAGGTGCAGAGTGGTTGAGGAGGACACCAATGCCCACCGTTGGCCTCCTCAGGCATGTGCACCCATACGTACACATGCACACACTTAGATCAATATGTACATAAACCACACAAAAAATAAGAGAGAATGTTATAGCATGACATAAAATGTTCTTCCCTCACAAGCTCACGTTTTGAATGCTTTATCCCTAGTTGTTGGTGGTGTTTGTGAGAAACTATGGAGCCTTTGAGATGTATGGCCTAGCTAGCAGAAGTTGAGTCATGGAGAGGCAAGAGTTAAGGGTTATATCCCTTCTGGCTTTCTCCCAAGCTTCCTGTTTCCTGGTCCAGGTTTTCTGTACAGAGCTCTGCCACACTAGCCTGCCATCAACTACTGAGTATTTCCTGTAGCCACGTTTTCCCTGGTGCGGTGGACTGTATCTCCTAAAACTGTGAGCCAAAATAAGTCCTTTGTTCCTGAAAATGCCCTGCTAGGTCTGTCACAGTGACAAGAGACATAATTCACACAAGGCTCTAATCAAACTGTCACCTCTTAGCTCAATAAAATAATTCTTATACCTCATTACACAATTTTTAAAACATGTTCTTGAGAAGTGTTAGTAGCTTGACCGACACTTGTTTGTTGCAAAGTGCCTTTTAGTCATCTATTCCTGTCATTTTACTCATACAAAGAGTTCTCAGGACTTCCATATGTACAAACAGACAAGCACAGATATCACAGATGGGAGTGCTGTCTCATTCTAAAAGTAAAAGCTTTCCCCAGGATCTTCTAGCTTATCAATACATTTATTTTTAGTAACTTTTGTTTTGTTTTGTTTTGTTTTTGTTTTTCGACACAGGGTTTCTCTGTGTAGCTTTGGTGTCTTTCCTGGAACTTACTCTGTAGACTAGGCTGGCCTTGAACTCACAGAGATCTACCTGCCTCTGCCTCCCTCCTGAGTGCTGGGATCAAAGGCATGTGCCACCATTACCTGGCCTTTGCAACTTTTATAAAAAAATGATTTTAAAATTTTTTATATGCCTTGGTGTTTTGCCTACATGATATGTCTGTGTGAGGGTGTTGGATCTTCTGGAAAATGGAGATACAGACAGTTGTGTGCTGCTATGTGGGTCCTGGGAATTGAACCTGGGTCCTCTGGAAGAGCAGCCAGTACTCTTAACCAGTAAGCCACCTATTCAGCCCCTATTTTCATTAACTTTTAATTATTAAGTTTGTGACATATTTATGTTGTTTTGATTAAATGAACACATATATTAAGTATTATAATGACTCTGCCTGGGAGAAAATTTTAATTAGGACAGTCATAGCAAATGTTTTAATATTTCATTTTAAGTTTATATATACAAATTTTGTCACAAAGAAATCTGATATTGTGAACAGTAAGCACATAAAATTGGTCTGTGGAGGAATGAGAATAAAAATATAAGTTCAAGAAGAAAAAAAACGGGCTGGGGCTGGAGGTCTAGCTCAGTTGGTTCTGTGTTTGTCTAGCATGCAGGAAGTGGGTACTGTCCCCAACCCCACACATGTCATATGTGGTGCTGTAATCCCAGCACTCAGGAGACAGGAGGATAAGAAATCCTGTATCTTTGGCTACATAGAAAGCTCCAGGCTAGCCTGGCCTACATGAGACCTTGATTCAAAAGAAATAAACAAAATAAAAAACCAAACAGGGCCAGTGAGATGGCTCAAGTACCAGTATTTACTGCTAAATCTGACCAACTGAGTTCCGTCTCCATAACCCACGTGAAAAAGAGAATGGACTCCTCAAAATTGTCCTGTGATCTCCACGGCAAGCCATGGCAATTGAGTGTGTGAGCGGGTGAGCACACACACACACACACACACACACTAAAAAAAATAAATGTTGAAAGGGGACACTAAAATTGTTGGTCGTTTTTGTGGTGCTAAGAATTGAACCTGGGGCCTTAGATATGCTAGGTAAAAATCTTTACCACTGAGTTACATTCCCTAGTCCTGATCATGTTATTTTTAGAAATAGAGTGGTTAAAGAAGTTAATGAATTGCTTTGGCATTTAGACTCCACTGAGTTCATATTAAAAAGTAACAATTTTTTTAAATGTTAATATTTATAATAAATAAGGAATAATGTCCTTTATAATGATTAAGCTTATGATGAAAACTTTAAATGCCAAATTAAAAGCTTGAAAGTCAATACATAGTTTTCAAATCATTTTTAAGGGATATGTGGGTAAAAATGATTGAGCAACACTGGGTTAAGTCTCTGAAAGCTGCTTTGTGTCGTGGTGCATGACTGTAAACCCAGCACTTGGCTGAGGCAAGGCTATCATGAGTTGGAAGCCAATCTGACCTATGCAGTGAGGCTTTGTCTCAAAAGGAGATATGCAAACAAAACCTGTATTTGTTTTCTTTTTTCCCCTTTGGTCTTAAATTAACCAAGGTTCCCAGAGGTTACAATTGTCAGAAAGTTTCTGCTCTTGATACCTCCTCCTTAGCTACCTGAGGTTAAATTTTAAATTAATTTTGTTCTTGTTGGTTGCTGTTTTGAGACAGGGTATCATGTAGCCCAGGTTAGCCTTAAACTTGCTATATAGTGGAGGATGACTTTATGGTATTTGTGCCTCTGCCCCTCGAGTGCTGGGCTTCCTAATAGATACCACCATACCCAGGTTGTGTAATTCTGGAGACTGAACATGGGGTCCTGTGGATGCCTCCACACCCTGGTTGTGTAGTGTTGGAGACTGAATTCGGGGTTCCGTGAACAGAAGCACAACTGCAGCCCTTAAAAATAGAGTTCCTAACATTGAGCTCAGAAACCTGCATCTACCCATCACAAATTCCATCAGCTTCCTACCTGGCCATCCCCTCCTCTCCCTCTCACTTCCTGCTCTAACTCCTTCCTCAACTTCAAGCTAAAGCCTTGCTGGAGCTTTGCCTCTCCTCAAAACCACCATAGTGTTTCTCTGGGCCTTTGGTGATCTTTTATCTCTCACTGCCCTCTGTTCCCCTTCTCCAGCCAACAGGGAATTTTTGGAGTAATTGTTATTCATATCTGGCCTTAAATTAGGACAGCCAATCATCCCAGTTTTCCCAGGACTGGGGAATTTGTTGTGGTTACCTAGACTGTCACCTATGAGATGAGTAAAGCGCTCTTTTGAGCGTGTCTGTGAGGGCATTTCAGAGACCACGGGATAGTGAAGACTGTGATCCTGTCGCTGGTCTGGTCCTCTGATAAGACTCAGAATTGGCCAGTGGTGCATGCCTTTACTCCCATCACTCAAGAGACAGAGACAGGCAGATCTCTGTGAGTTCGAGGCCAGCCTGGTCTACAGCGTGAGTTCCAAGACAGTCATGCCTACACAGAAAAGCCCTGTGCCGAAAACAAACAAACAAACAAAAAAAAATTCACAATTTGAACCATCAAGACACAGTAGGGCTGTGGAGCATGGAGCCGTGTTGCAGTTACTGCAGGCCTGCCTTGGATGGTGTACTGTGTTCTTCCCCCTTCCTCTCTGCTTCTCCACTGCTGTGAGGTGAGTCGTTCAATGTTCTCACAGATCCATGGCAATAGAGCTAGCTGACTATGGTCTGAAATCTCTGGAACAGTGATGGAAACAAACCTTTCCTAAGCTGGACACGATGGCTCACACCTGTAATCCCAGCACTCGAAGACTGAGGCAGGAGAATCCCAAGCTCACAACTATCCTGGGCTATATAGCTAAACTTTGTCTCAAAAACAAAAACAAAGCCTTTCTCTTCGACATTCTTTCTCAGGTATCTGCCACAACAGTGAGATATCAGCCGATACACTTGGTATGGAAGAATTTAGTGCTAAAACCAGGGTGCCCTTAGGCCCTCAGAAGGGCCACCCTACTGTGAGGTGTTCGAAGAATTCACAATTTGGCCTCAGGGAAACAGTCAGAGCTTTAGAGTATTAACTTATTTTTCCTCCTCACTGACAGGCCCATAGAAGAGAAATCACTCCTCTATATTCTCGGAGCACTTTTATTTTTTTTTTGATAATACAATTCAAATGCTATAAACATTTGAGTTACAGTATTCCCAATTACCAACTCACACTTCAAATAGCAGTTATTTTGTGATCTTGAAACACTCTCCTAATTAATGGAGCTCATTATGCTTACATATCCAATCCTGCCAGTGTGTGCCTCAGAGCATCACTTCAAAATAATTTATCTATGAAGGTTCCGGGCTGCTCGTCTCCTAAAAATAACTTTGAGAGAAGCATTGCAAATGTCCTGTAACTGTGTGCATGTGTGTTTGGGGAACTGGGAGAGGGAAAGGCTGATTCTCCCTAAGGGATGTTTCTAGAAAAATCAGAATGTGGTCAGGGGCATAAGACCAGACACTTGACCTAATTATGGCTGTCACATCTACCCAATTCCATAAAGCATCTTGAAGGTTTCAGATGTAACCCAGTGGTAAAGGACCTCCCTGTATGTGGCTCCTAAGTTTGATCCCCAGCACTGTCAAATAAAAATAATAGATAGATAGATAGATAGATAGATAGATAGATAGATAGATAGATAGAGGCAGTATGCCAACATGGTTGGGAGCACTAGACCTGGGGGCCAGGCAGCCTGGATTTGCATTTTGTCTCTGTAGCTAACTAGCTGTGTGACCTTGGGCAAGTCACTGATCTTGATTCTTCAAGCTCATCTGTAAAATAAGGATAACCATACAGGCTCTTCATGGGCTTTGACATGAAATCTAATGAATTCTTATGCACAAAGCGCTTGGAAGGGAGCTGAGTACAGAACAGGTGATGTGTCCACATTCGTCAGGCGTGCCTGTGTGGAATACAGGGAGCATTGATAGGCACAGAAGGAAGGAGGTCTCACTGTATTCTCAGGCATTCTTTCTTGGCTGGCATATCCACCTTTCAGAGAATAACTGGTTCCAACTGAGATTCGGCGAACTACCGAACCATGAGAATAGATTTCCTAACTCCACTGACAGTTCTTTGTTACATCTGTCTAGGGCTCACCGAGACGAGAAAGTCAGATTGTTTTTTCATTGATAGGACAATCAGACAAATGACTGACAAGACAAACAAATGATCGCCCTGTCTTAGCAGAGGTGTCCTCATCATCGCCATGCCCAGGGTTCATTCTATCACTGTTCCGATTGCCCAAGAAGGAGCTAGTACACACAGTGTGAATCAGAGCCCAGGTCAGCAGGCAGCCTTCCTCAGCAGGACTCCCCTCCATACACAAGGCTGTAAAACCAATTTTGGGTTACCATGGTAACCAAGGGAGCTTCTAGAAAAAAATTAAACTATTCATTCAGGACATCAACTGGCGCATCCTAGGGGTCGAGGATAAAAGAGGAGAGGGCAGAAGTGTAGTGTATGTGGCTCCAAGTTCAAACAGTGCCCCTTTGCTTATTTTACTCTGCTTCTGTCTTTAATTTCTGAAATCTTAAAGCCCAAGGGATCTTTGAACTCGCCATCTAGTTCAGACTGTAACTCAAGATCCTCCTGCTTCAGCCTCTCCAGTTATTTTACATTTGAGAACCTGCAAAACCAGATGCCTTAATGGGTGAGCTCACAGGACACGATGGGTTCCTGCAATGTCTACTATTCCTGATGGACTAAAAGACATGTTACGGTCTGTAACGATTTAGAAGTGAAGCAGTTGGGGTCTGTTAGGGTGCCATGTAGGAGAACAGAAGCACAACTGCAGGACAGAAGGGACCAAGGAATGAGAGGAGGGAACAGCTGGAGGGTGAGTGTCCAAGCTCTCTCAGGAGCCTTGGCCTCAGTTCTGAATTATTTGGATCCAGAGAAAGATACAGAAGTCTACCAACAGCATGCATGTCAAATTGCCTTCTCTCTTTCTCTCCATCTCTCCCACTCCTCTCCCTCCCTTTCCCCCATCCCCTCCCTCTTCCTCCCCCTCCCCCCTCCCCCCTCCCCTCATAAACACAGCTCACCAATTTCACATACAGCACACAAATGACAGAAGCAGGTGGAACAAGAGCTGGTGGTAGCTAACTTAGGAGCGTTCCTTGGCCCTCCTTGTCACACGCCCCGGTAACAGCAGCTTTCAGTTTGACTGCTTTCAGGGACGAAATTACCTCCATCCCAACCAGTCAGGAGCCCTGCGATTTGGGCCACGTACACTACAGAGCACCAGCAGCATTCTCGCCTATTGACTGGAGACATGGTATGTCTAGAAACCAAGAGCAAATGTATAACCTTCATGTGAACAGCATCCAAGCAGCCTTGCAGTTAACTCAGCTAATCTACACAGAAACTCCCTAGTTAGGCACTATTGTTATCCCATCTTACCAATGAGGAAATTGAGGTACAAAATGATTTTTTTTTTTTTTACATCTACTCAAAAGCTCCCATTCTGTAAGCAACTGAGCCTTTTTTTTTTTTCTTCTTTTTGAGACAGGATTTCTCTGTGTAACAGCCCCGACTGTCCTAGAACTCACTCTGTAGACCAGGCTGGCCTTGAACTCACTGAGATCCACCTGCCTCTGCCTTCCAAGTGCTGGGATTAAAGGTGTGTGCTGCCATAGCCCTCCAAGCGGCTGAGGCTTTAACCTGATTGGTCCATGTTCTTGATCTCTGCTGCTTTTCTGCCTTGCTATATTTGGGTAATCACACATGGGAAGTCCAGAAAGGCTAATAATGCTATATACCTAGCCTTAGAGATTGGGGGATGGGGAATAAAGGGTGGGAACATTCCTGCCTAATTTCAGTGCACAGCCATGCAAGTGTGAGGTCAGGGAGGCCAAAGTTGCCGGCTATGGTGGTTGACATTGTCAACCTGCCCAAATCTAGAGTCATCCAGGAGATGAGCCTCTGAGTATGCCTGTGAGAAATTGCCTTGGTCGCATTAGTTGTTGTAAGGAAGACCCATCTTAGCTGTAGGAGGGACCTGGGCTCTGTAAGTTGAGAATGTCAGCATTCATTCATTGCTCTCTTCTGGCTAAAGGCAAAGTGTTATCAGCCACTTCCAGCTCTGAATGCCTTTATGTTCCTGCCATGATGGACTGTAATCTGGAACCGTGTGCTAAAATAAACCCTTTCTCCCTTATATCGCAGCAATAGGAAAGGAACAAACTGTCAAGTCACTTTGTTGACCAGTCCCTTCTGGTGTCACTATTTACAGCTCCCTTCCACAACTCCTGCACCCGTTTCCCCAAAGGTCTTCAGTGACCATGAAAGGAATATAGAGAACTAAGGAACACATGGTGCAACAGAACAGAACAAAAGCCCAAAGACAGACTGTGACCTGGAGCGGGTGTCAGCTTACAGGTGCTGATCTGTTTCTCTGTTCCCTATGACAGGTAGAGTGCCATCTCTTTTTGGTGCTCATTCTCCAGAGAACAGGTACCTAACCATTCTGTCCCAGCCAGTTCCCTTGCAAGTGGGCAAAGGAGATGCCATTGACCTGGAACTACTTGGACAGGTTCTTTTTGTTTGTTTTGTTTTTGTTTGACTTGTTTGCTTATGAGACCATGTCTCATGGGTAGTCCAGGCTAGCCTTAAATTTGCTATCTAGACAAGGCTGGTCCTGAACTCACAAACCTCTTGCCTCCACTCCCAAGTGCAAAGACACCCATACTGTTGAATCTGGCTCTTGTATGTGGTCTGGAGGAGTGAGTTTGCTGGTAGGGGGTTTTTGATGAATAAAAAAGTGAATTCCAAGTGAAGAGAAATCTCTAGAGCTGTGGCTAAAAGCAGGAAGCATATGGAGACTTCTGGTGCACTATAATTGAGACTAGAAATACAAGCTGGAGGTAAAGAGGTAGGAAAGGCCAGTGTCTGCAGAGAAGAACAAAGGAGCGATTGCGGAGGATGGTTAAAGCTGGTGCAGGGAAATAATTCAGAAAGGGCTACTACCTGTGACCACTGCCTGTGACTACTGCCTGTGACACTGTCTGTGACTACTGCCTGTGATCACTGCCTGTGACCTCTGCCTGTGACCACTGCCTGTGACTACTGCCTGTGACCACTGCCTGTGACCACTGTCTGTGACCACTGCCTGTGACCACTGCCTGTGACCACTGCCTGTGACCACTGCCTGTGACCACTGCCTGTGACCACTGCCTGTGACTACTGCCTGTGACCACTGCCTGTGACTACTGCCTGTGACCACTGCTGTGACTACTGCCTGTGACCACTGCCTGTGACCACTGCCTGTGACTACTTTCTGTGATTTTGCTGTCGTTGTTCCAAGTCTTTCATTTTTTTCTTGGTTTTCAGTGCTGGGAATGGAACTCAGATCCTCAAATGTGCCAGGCAAGTACACCACTTCTGACCTACAGTCCCAGTCCCTGGTTCTATATTGACTGAATCGCTTCAATTTAACTGGAAGCAAAATCCTGTGGAACTGAAAACTGTTTCGAAGCTCATCCAGTAATAACTGAAAAGTCAAGAGAGAAGAGAGAATTCATTTAGTACTAAGTGTGGTGGTGTGCCCACTTGAAGGGCAGAGGCAGGAGGATCACAAGTTTGAGGCCTTTCTGGGCCATATATCAAGTTCTAGGCGAGAGAGAGAGAGAGAGAGAGAGAGAGAGAGAGAGAGAGAGAGAGCATTTACTGTTTATTAGAAACATGGGGTTCACACATAGTTTCCAGGGCAGAGGCAAGTGGGCCTGTGATAATCTGCATGGTTCCCAAGTCTCATGACCCTTGTTCAGCCCTTCAGCCTCTGACTGACTCCTTGGAGTTAGGCACCTCTGGACCATCTATTCAGTACCCTACAAGGACACAGCAGCATCGTGTGTGTGTGTGTGTGTGTGTGTGTGTGTGTGTGTGTGTGTGTGTGTAAACTTTCTATTTCGAGATTCAAGACAATCATTAGGAGGCAGATGTGGACAACTGGATGTTGATGTTGAGGAAAACCCACTCATTGGACCAAGGTCATTGGGGAGACATATTGTAGATAACCCAGTGTACAGATCCTGGTGGTTTGGAGGTCTGGGTGCTAACTTCATGGAACTTCCCACTGGGCAGCATCCATGTTCTGGGAGGATGAGGTTCAAGCTTTGATTGCTCAGGTAGAAAATCTAGCACCCTGGACACAAGGCAATCATAAAACAGGCCAACTGAGGTTGTAGCACCCTGGACCATTTTGTTCATCTGGAAGGGGCAGCCCCTAGCCAGTATCACTGAGAAGACAAAGCCAAAGAGAAAAGTTGCCCACTTCACAGAAAAAATCAGAAATGCTCAATTTGGTATACTCTCTCGTGAATTTTGCATATCGGCACTTAACTCAGTTGAGCTATCTGAATAAACCAACGTTTGTCTGTGGGCCAGTTGTGGCCCTGGAGCTTGTCAACTTGCAACCTTTGCTCTAAACCTCTGCCCTACCTAAACCTCCACCCTAAACCCAAACCCCCTACCCTAAACCTCTCCAGCTCATGGGCTTCCCTTCTTTCCCTCAGCTTCATTCCTATATAACTCTGCCATTTGCTCTCTTGGTTCTTTCTCTTCTGGTCTGCTTGACACGCCCCCGTTTTGGCTCCCTCCCCCTAACTCCCCTCCCGCCCTCTTCTCTTCCTCTCTCACTCTTGCCCTCTCTCCTCTCAAGGCCCAGTTCAGTCTACTGCTTATGTATGGCCTACTACTTTCTCTCCCTGCTCTGGACTCTTCCAGATGCCTCTGGCTGTCCTCTCCCTCATATCTACAATAAAAACCTTCCCCTCGACCATACCTTGAAGGAGTCACATCCTCACTTTATTATACAATTATACTCATCTTTATATGAATGTAGCCACAAAATATAACATTTGGTATTTTTCTATAAAAAAAGGGGAGGGAGCCCAGAATTCACAATAGCATATAGCTCACGAAAGCAATAATTTGGCCTTTCTATTAGCTGGCTGATTCATATTACTGATAAGTCTTATGTTTTTGAATCAAGTCATAAGGCTTGTATGTCACTTGTTTGTGGCTGCTAGGCCTGCTATAAAGGTTACACACACATTCTGACCCAGATCTCTTCCACCTGTCAGCTCGTGACAGCTGCAAGTGTGCAGGGGGAGATTCTGACAGTAATCCTAAGAGATTTCTGTTGGTGTGTGCAGGGCAGGTCCCACCTTGTTCAGCACGGTGAAGCAAGGCATGTTTGATCTAAAGAGCATTTCTGAACATTTTCTTTATTAACCAGTTCCTCTATGTGGTTTTTAAAGGTTTATTTTTATTATTTTTATTTGTGTGTGTGTGACACACACACACACACACACACACACACACACACACACACACACGCCCATGGAAGCCAGAGAAGAGTGTAGGATCCCCTGAATCTACATCCCCTAGAGTTACAGGTGGTTGTAAACCACCCAACATGGAAATTGGGTGCTGGGAACAGAACTCAGGTCCTCTGGAAATGCTCTTAACCACTGAGCCATCTCTCCAGCCCTAATTTATTTCTTTGTAGTACCAAAACAGCCTTCTAGTAGGTCTCCCTGACTCGATTTCTGCTTCCATCCAGAATGATATTCAGAACAAGCATCTCTCTGGAATAAGATTGCTCAGTGACTTTCACCACTGACGTTGTTTCAGGAAACTTGATGGAAACCCTACTTTAAGCCAGGGCAATGTCTTATAAAGTAACCAAAAATGTCTTTAGTTTGGTCTGGAATTTCACTAAAGCCTGATAAAGCAAACTGATTATTCTTCCAAATGCAGAGTTCTTTCACCCAGGGGCCCTTAGGGCAGAGATCGCAGACGACCTTTGGATGTCCAAGGATGTGGGGATCTATCTCAGCAGGGTTTGCCTGACCAAGCTAGGCAGGTGATGTCACTTCAGTCAAAGAGGAATTACTGCCTAGCTGAGTACAGGAGAGGGGGCTGGGGAAGATGAAGACACATCACATTAAAATTCAACGCAAAGTGAAAGCTTGTGAGCCAAGGGTGAATGACTCAGCAAGAAACCTGTTCCAGGGTTTTAGCTACTGCTGCCTGCAGTAACTATATTAAACAGAGAAGCAGATTCTCACCATCTATTTGAAGGAATGCCATTTCTCACCAGACGGCAAATAAACAGCAAACTCATTTGCTAGAGTATTTTTTCAGTTGTAAAGTGAGAGGTCTGTTTAGGGTCACAAATGTTGGCAGAGATTTGGCCTTCGGAATAGTGAAAGACATTTTGGTTTTCAAGTCCAGTTCCACATCTTAGTTCACGATTATAATGCATAGTTACCTCTTCTCCTGGTAGCAGCCACACATCAACTTTCTTGAGAAATAAACACACATATATACATATTCAGCCCATTTTCTCTTTAAGGAATGTATGCACTAAATATCTCCTCTGCTTTTTTTACATCAGGGATACAACAATGTATGTATCAAGTTCTTTAGGAATTTTGTGAGGTGTAGGTGGTCATGTGACCAAACTTGTCCTTTAGCATAACCTTAACCACACATTCAGTAACTGAGTCAGAAATATGCCAGTGTCTTAGTTGGGGCTCCATTCAAAGAGACATCCTCCCCTCTCCCTCCGCCCCCCGAGACCAGGATCAACTGAAAGAAAACGGTGTATTCACACGAGAAAGAGACCAAGCAAAGACCTGGTATTGATGAAAACCTCACCTTGGTCAAGGCTTGGCTGAGTGTTGTTTATGGAGAGGATAGTTTATTTGCATGTTATGGTTTGAATTTGAAATGTCCCTCACAGTTCATGCTTTGAACGCATGTACCCCAGATGATGAGGCTATATTGGGGGAGACTATAGAACTTCTAGGAGGTAGAGCCTGGCTAGTGGAGTAGGTCACTAGAGAGAGGACTGGAAGGTCGTATCTGGCTCACTTCCTGTCTTGCTCTCTGCTTCTAGGCTCTCAGTGGTGTGAGCAGCCTCTCTCTCTCTCTCTCTCTCTCTCTCTCTCTCTCTCTCTCTCTCTCTCTCACACACACACACACACACACACACACACACACACACACACACACACACACCTACCATGAGTGGAGCTGCCCTGCTTTCCTTACTGCAATGGGCTGGAACTCTGATGACCAGCAGCTAAAAGAACTCCTTCCCTCCTTAAGGTCCTTCATCCCATTAGGCATTCTGTTGCAGCAATGCCAAATAGCTCATGGACTGTGGAATGCAAATTATACCATAGAGCTGGCTCTGCCTTGAGGCAAGAGGATTGTCCTCTGTAACTCCTTAACTGTCGGCAGTCATAAGCCTAGAGATAGAAGCATCACCTGCTCAGAGGCTCTCCTCAGCAACTCTAGTAAGCCAAGGTCACAGGTTGAAGCTGCTAGCACCTTCAGGAAGGAATGCACCAACTGATACAGGATTGGAGTGGAGCATCAAAGCATCCTCTGCTGCATCCGTGTGACCCACGCTTTCTTTCGACAGACATAAATCTGGAACTTTTCTCAGGACCACTGGGGAATAATCTCTTCTTGTGTTCACTGAGGACCTAGCAGGATACCTGCTGGCATGTGCGGTATCCACACTGGGAAGAGCTGACTGAGGAGGCAAGACTAATGTAGAGGCAGAGACTCAGGGACATTGTTTGGACCCGAGAAGCAGCTGAAAGAATAGTCAAGTGGCCTTGGTTGGTGGTGGTATCTAAACAGACACTGTGAAAACTGGTGGGTCCCAGAGACACTGATATTTAAAATGACAGCCATGGCAGGAATGCCCGTGGAAGATGCTGAGAGATCAGACAGGCAATAGGCAAAACTGAAAAAAAGGGTTTGGGTCTCTGTCAGTTCTATTCTATATAACTTCCTTGGGGGAATGGTAGAATGTTTCCCAGTGGCACATTCCCTGTTTTTCTACATCTCCTGGAACTGTGAAATAGATGTGTCCATTTTCATCTCTTCCTAGGAGAGTCTGACCCTTCGTGCATACCACATGATGCCACCTCCCAAGATCACCCTCAGTCAGAAACAGCAGAAGTCAATCTAAAAGCAACCAAATCTTTGGATCATCTGAAACCTGTTAGTGGTGTCTGGTGGGCATTTTAAATAAGAAGCCACAGGTCATAGGCTCTAAGCAGCACAGGCACAAGCCAACACCACAGCCTGTAGGTAGCTAAAATAATGGTAGAGAAGCACCTTGGGAAGCAGACCATATAGGTCTTCACAGAGAAACAGGCTAATGTACAAATGCAAAAAATAAGCAGAACCCAAGAAATGCAACTTCATGAGAACTGGAGTCATGGCCTCACACCTTGAATTTAAAATTCAAGTTATGAGACAGGGTCTCACTAAGTATTCTAGGATGGATTTGAACTTCCCACGCTACTGCCTTAACCTCTCAAGGGCTGGGATTGCACTTACCTCACACCCTGAGTTTGTAGTTTCAATCCTGTGTCCCTGGTATAGCCTCATTTTTCTGCTATCAGATGCGTTAGGTTAGACATTGTCCATTGACCATGTACAATACTCTTCCTAAAAGCTGGTTTAAGTGATCTCTTGTCCAGACCTGTCCAGTCTAAAATATGAGACCCAGTAACTACCCCACTGTGGTGGTTTGAAAGAAAATGACCCCCAAATGGAGTCTCACTATAAGGAGGTGTGGCCCTGTTGGAGGAAGTGTGTCACTGTGGAGGTGGGCTTTGAGGGCTCATATACACTCAAGCTACACCCAGTGAGACAATTCACTTCCTGTTGCCTTTGGGTCTAGATGTAAGGATGTTCAGCTCCTGCTCCAGCACCATGTCTGCCTGCAGGCCACCATGTTCCACCTTGATGATAATGAACTATAAGCCACCCCAATTAAATAGTTTCTCTGTTAGGAGTTGCTATGGTTATGGTATCTCTTCACCAGCAAGAGATACCCTAAGACACTCACCTATGTGACCCATAAAACAGATGAAAATTACATTCAGATAGTACAATATGCTAAATTATTGTACCAGTTGTTCACTCCTGTCTGCATCCACACACTTTGCCACACAACTGGCAGTTTTTCTTGTTAGGACAGAAAGTACTTCTCCTTGCTGTGGACTCAGCCTCCTGACCTTTTTTTTTTTTTTTTTTTTTGTCATAAGGTATCAGAAGATATCATGTTAACAAAAGCATAAAGCACACTGGTGCGTAGGGTTTGCCCTCCTGGAGCCCTAACACACTGTCAGAAAATGGTCCTATAGGTAGCTACTTCCCAGTCCTCTTGAGCCGTGGAACACATACATATGGAGCACATCTGAGCTCTGCTCTTAATGAGGAGCCAAGCACAGGTAAACCAACAGCTTGAAGCAGAACTAGCCAGCCAAATCTAGCCTAGATCAGCCAATTCCTAGACATGCAAGCAAAAACAAATGAGTTTGAGCTAATTTCCCATGCAAAACTATGTTGACTGACAATTCCTGAAACATTCCGATTTAGCAGGGTGATTTCATGATTCCTACACTAACTCAGTTAATGGAAACCTGGGTGGTGGGCACAGCTTTGTGAATCTGGTCTTGCCATGTCCCAGCTGTCATCAGGTTATACTGGACATATGAACTTTGATTCTTCTCTGAGACTATTCTAAATCCCTGATTCTTCAAGTGTATGGCTCAGCCCACCTGTGTTAGTCAACTTTCTGTCACTAAAATAAACATATGAGCTAATCAACTTATAAAGAGTGAAAGTTTATTTGGCTCACAGTTTTAGAGGTGTCAGACCATATCAGTTGGACCCTGATGCTTTTGGACTTGTTGTGCCCTACCATGGTGAGTGAGGTCACAGGAGGTGAGTAAAACCACTCACATCATGGCCAAGAAGCCAAAGAGAGGAAGAGGAAAGGGCTGGAGTCCCACCGTCTGCTGCTAAGGTGTGCCCCCAGTGACATGAAAATAACTTACTAGGCTCTAATAATGGTTCTATAACTTTCCAATAGAACAACCCTAGGGTCTAGGCATTTACCACATGGACATTTAGGGGATCCAAACTATAGGGTCCATCAAGAGTAGCATTTAATACCGGGCGGCGGCGGCGGCGGCAACAACAAACAACAACAACAACAACAACAACAACAACAACAACAACGGCACACGCCTTTAATCCCAGCACTCAGGAGTCAGAGGCAGGCGGATCTCTGTGAGTTCGAGGCCAGCTTGGGCTACTGAGTGAGTTCCAGGAAAGGCACAAAAAGAGTAGCATTTAATCACAGAAGTCGCTGAATTTAGGGGCCTAACAGCAAGCTTGTGTCAGCTACCTTCTTTCTGCCACAGGCCAGACCAAGCCCATGGTACCTTCTGTAATATCTGCCCTGGGGAACAATGAACAATTGTAGGTTGGTTTTTTTTTTTTTTTTTTTTTTTTTTTTTTTTTTTTTAACAGGGTTTCTCTGTGTAGCTTTGGTGCCTGTCTTGGATCTCGCTCTGTAGACCAGGCTGGCCTTGAACTCACAGAGATCTGCCTGGCTCTGCCTCCCGAGTGCTGGGATTAAAGGCATGTGCCATCACTGCCTGGCTTTAGAATATTATTTTACGATATGTTACATTTGTTTATGCTGTGAAACATTTGTTTAATGATGTAAAGATGTGTTGCTTTCTTTTATGTTGCATTTGTTTAACTCTGTGAGGCTGTGTTATTTTGCCTAATTGATCACCTGATTGGTCTAATAAAGAGCTGAATGGCCAATAGCGAGGCAGGAGAGAGAAATAGGCAGGGCAGGCAGGCAGAGATTATCAATAGAAGAACATTAGAAAGGAGAAGAAGGAGGAGGACACAAGGGGCTAGCCACTCAGCTACACAACCAGCAACTGAGTAAGAAAGAAAAATATGCAGAAATAGAAAAAGGTAAAAGCCCAGAGGCAAAAGGTAGATGAGATAATTTAAAGTTAAGAAAAACTGGCAAGAAACAAGCCAAGCTAAGGCTGGGCATTTATAAGTAAGAATAAGCCTCCACATATGATTTATTTGGGAGTTGGGTGGTAGGCCCCCCCAAAAGAGAGAAAACAACCAACAACAGGCGATGGTTCTCTTTCCTATAGTCCTATAAGGCCTAGAACTACTGGATCAGCCATTTTTTTTTTTTTACCATAGTGAGGGCATTTCCAGTGGAATATGGTAGAAATCAAACTAATATATTAAGTGAGAAGGAAAGGTGGGGAAAATGACATAATAATCATCAAATAGTCTTTGGTGTTCGTTTGTTTTTGAGACAGAATTTCACTATGTAGCCTTAACTAGCCTGGAATTCTTTGTGTAGACCAGGCTGCCTCTATATAGGCCAGGGTTTCACAGAAACCCACCTACCTTTGCCTTCTGGCTGCTGGATTAAAGGCATGCCCCACCATGCCTGGCCCATCAAATGGTCTTTTAAACCTCATCTGAACTCTCTGCCATTCTGCCTGAGCTATTTCACTTCATGCTGATTCTTACTACTAAATTTATAAAGTGTTCTACATCTTCCAAAGCATTTTTCAGGCAGAAAAGAAATCTATTTTTTTTTTTCAGCGTTGTAGATTGAACCTAGAACCTCATAAACACTAGGAGAAGATCACATTTAATTTTCACTTCCAAAAGATGGTAAGTCAGACCTGGTGGTACTGGGAAGTAATCCTAGCTTCTCCAGTGATTGAAGCAAGATGATCACAAGTTGAAGGGTTATATGGGCAGTTTAGCGAGGCCCCTTTCTCAAAATGAACAATGCAAAAAGGTCTGGTGATGTAGTTCAGTGGTGGGGTATTTGCTGGGTATGTATAAAGCCCTGAGTTTGATCCCTACTTACACAAAAAAAAGTAAGAAGGTCACATGTCATGAATAGATAATTTACATAAATTATCTCATTTAATTCTATAGTCTCAAAGTACAAATTAGAAAATGTTCAGTTATCTCTAATTTCCACTGGAGACTGAGAAAGTTTGAGTGCTGTGCCTGAAGCTGCTCAGCCATTCATGTGGAGAAGGGAACCAGGACTCTTTCTTTTCAATCCTAATTAGTGTCCTTTCTTCTGCATTCAAGTATACTCCCATCCTAATGTGACCATTTTCCTTAAACATTCCTCAGGTTAACCAGGCTGGGAAGGACCCAGTAGTCACAGAGATCAGTTTTTTATTTTGCATCAGAAATATCTGTAGAGTTCTATGACAATTGGAGACAAGCTGGAGTCATTTAGGAAGAGGAAACTTAACTAAGAAAAGGCCTCCACCAGATTGCCAGTGGGCAAGCCTGTGGTGTGTGTGTGTGTGTGTGTGTGTGTGTGTGTGTGTTTTAAATTGATGATTGATTGATGTAGGAGGGCCCAGCTCACTGTGGACAGCACCATCCCCAGGATGGTGGTCCTGGGTGCTATAAGAAAGCAAACTGAGCAAGCCCGTAAACAGCACTCCTCTATGACCTCTGCATCAGTTTCTGTCTCCAGGTTCCTGCCCTATTTGAATTCCTGCTTGACTTTCTTTAGTAATGGACTATACTGTGGAATTTTTAGGTGAAATAAACCCTTTCCTCCCCATGGGGGTGTTTTATCACAGCAATAGAAACCCTAACTACGATAAGAAGAGAGCTTCAGTGAGATCAAAATGGGAGAGCTGGGGCTGGAATCCAAACCTGAGACTCGAGTTGAAGTCATGTTCCAGGGCACTCGGTTGCATAGCTCTTGGCCGAGACTAAAATTGCTTAGTCAAAGAAAGAATATTTGTTTAACAAGTCAGCCACAGTGTAAGAGAAACCCTGCCTGGCTACAGCTGGACTTCGTGCAGGCGGGGCTGTCCTTGTTCACGGCCCTCATTGCCATTTTATTTCTTCCACTTTCAGTGAGCCAGCTGGCTAGGGGCTGAAGGCTGTCCCCTGAAGGAATGTGAGGAATGCCACACTAAATATTTAACACTCAGTTAACCATCAGTGATTTTCTGGGAGTGGTCAGGGATAGTTCCAGCGCCAATGGTACACGAGAAACCATCAATTTTCAAAATTATATATATATATATATATCTGATTTGGGGCTGGGAAGATAACTCAGTTGGTAAAAGCATTTACCACCAAGTATGAGGACATGAGTTTGAATTCCCAGGCCTGTGTAAAATGCTAGAAGTGTAGCATGAACATCTAGAACCTCAGTGCTCTGCTGCTGGTAGATATTCTTTGGCCAAGATGGAGGCAGGAGAATCCCCAGAAGTTTATGGGCCAGCTAGCTCAGCATATACCCAAAAGATAATGAAAAAACCCTGTTTAGGAGACAAACAAGATAGATCAGCATGTTAAGACACTTGCCACCAAGCCTGATGACCTGAGTTTGACTTCCAGAACCCACATGGGAAGGAGAGAGCTGACACCTACAAACTGTTCTCTGACCTCCCCCATTTGTGCCAAGGCACATTCCTGCACACACATGTACACACTATACACACGCAAATAAACAAATAAATGTAATAATCAAAAAATTTAAGGAGACCCTGTCTTAAACAAGGTAGAAAGCAAGAATGAATATCCAAGGCTGTCTTTTGGCCTCTACACATGCACTGTGGCATGCGTGTCCTCATTCACAAACATGCATGTTACCCAAACACTAAATAAAATAAGTAAATAAATCCAAAATTGAAGAGACTATAAATTTTCAAGCTGTTGGTCTGCTGGCTTACTTTGAATTATACTTCTATTTCTTTTCTCCATTTTCTCAATGTTTGAAAATATCCCAGATATGTCTCCAAATATTAACAATGTTTTGTTGGGCTAGTTAGTGATGCATTTGAAACGAGAATAGAACTTGAAAAGAAAATTTTATTTTTATTTGTATATGTTCGGATGTTTTGTTTACATGTCTGTCTATGTACCACATGCATGCCTGGTGCCCAGGGAGGCCAGAAAAGAGTTCCTGATCCCCTGAAGCTATAGTTATAGATGGCTGTGAGCCATATGGTGGGTACCTGGAGTTGAAACTGGGTCCTTTGGAAAAACAGCTAGTGCTCTTAACCATGGAGCCATTTTTCTAGCCCCTAGAACTTAAAATTTTAGTATTTCTAGCCTTTTGTTTTTCCTTTCTGCCTTTCTCCTCTTTTTTTTTTTTTTTTAATTCTTGGTCTTATTATGTAGCCCGCTCAGGCTGGTTTCACAAGCTCAATCCTCCTGAGTGCTGGGGTGACAAGCATACACTTCCATGCCCAGCTGTTCTTCTTAAGCACAGTGCTAAAGGCTACACCCTGCCTTTAGACAGCTGGGCCTGCTCTGCAAGTTTCTCCTTTGTGAATGTCACGGCCACAGTGATATGCCTCTCAAGTCTCCCTTCCACACAGGATTATTGTCTCAGCCGCTCAAGTGCTGTTGGCAGATAGCCTTCAGCTATCAGGCTCTTCAGAGATCGCCTCACTCAGGAATGAGCTTCTCTCGAGGTTACGGTCTTTCAGGACTGGCTACAACCAATAACTAAAGATCTAATAATAACTGACACACACACACACACACACACACCGACTCAGCCCACCTGAAACAACTGATGTGGACAAAGTTGGTATAGACATCTGTGTGTATGTGTTTGCACAGATGTTAGTTTCAGCTGATTTGGTGCAGTTGCTAAATCCCATGGGAAGAGTATGCTTAGTGATGTGGTTAGTGCTGGACAGTGTGTAGCTTTTCAGACTGGCTTATCTCCATTCCGATTCCTGTCTTAGTTACTTTTCTGTTGCTGCAAAGAGACACCATGACCAAGGCAACATAACTGTGGGCTTGCTTACAGTTTGAGAGTGTGAGTTCATGACCAGCATGGCAGGGAGCATGGCAGTAGGCTGTAGCAGGAATCTTAAAAGTTCTTATTAGTAAAATCAAACCCGAGGCGAGTTATTGGGGTCCATGCTGGTAGATCAGAGAGACAGAACAAGCCACAACTATCTCACCTTGCCGGATCCTCAGCTGGTCTTGTCTCCTCAGACTGGAGGCCTCTGAGTCCTCATCCAGAATGGGTCTCAGCTGAATTACTGCTCAAAAGCCTGAATGCTTAACCAGCCAAAATCTTAACCAGCCAAATGCCAAATGCTTCTAGTTTCTGGTCTTCACACCTTATATATCTTTCTGCTTTCTACCACCACTCCCTGGGATTAAAGGCTGGCTTTCTGGAATTAAAGGCGTGTGTCACCATGCTTGGCTATTTCCAGTGTGGCCTTGAACTCACAGAGATCCAGAGGGATTTCTATCTCTGGAATGCTAGGATTAAAGGTGTGAGTGCCACCATTTTCTAGCCTTTGTATCTAGTGGCTGTCTGTTCTCTGACCCCAGATAAATTTATTAGAGTACACAATATTTTGGGGAACACAATACCACCACAGTAGGCAGGCATGGTGCTGGAGCTGAGAGTTTACATCTTATCTGTAAGCTGGAGGCAGAGAGAGAGAGAGAGAGAGAGAGAGAGAGAGAGAGAGAGAGAGAGAGAGAGAGACTTGGTGTAGGCTTTTGAAACCTCAAAGCCCACCCACCAGTGACACACCTCCTACAACAAGGCCACACTTCTTAATCCTTCTTAAGCAGTTCCACCAACTGGGGACCAAGCACTTAAATATATGAGCCAGTAAGGGCCATTCTCATTCAAACTACCACAATTCCTCCATGTTTTCTCATGGCTTCATTTATTTTCATAGCTCATTTCTTTTTGGCACCAAATAATATCACATTGCTGGGATAAATTTTAACTATTTACCTACTTAAGGACATCCTGGTTGTTTCTATGTTTTGGCAATATGAACAATATGAACAATATGAACAAAGCCGATATAAATATCTATGTGCATGTGTTTCCAGGACATAGGTTTTCAGCTTATTTGGGTAAGTCTCAAAAAGGGCAATTGCTATGTTTAGTTTTATAAGAATTGCCAGCTGGGTGTGATGACTCACACTGGTAATTTCAGCACTTAGGAGGCTAAGGCAAGAAGATCACCATGTGTTCAAAGCCAGCCTCGGCTACACAGTGATGTCCAAGCTATCTTGGACTACATATTGAAACCATCTCAAAAAAGAAGAGGAGGAAATGGTGGTGGTGGAGGAGAAACTCCAAACTGTCTTCCACTGCTTTCCTTCCAGTAATAACTGAAAATTCCTATTTCTCCACACTTACTACATTTCCTGGTGTTAGTATTTGGGATTTTAGGAATCCTAATAGGTGTGCAGTAGTATTGCACTGCTTATCAGTTCCCTAATGTCCTGTGATGTTGGGCATCTTTTCACTGCTCATTTCCCATCTATATATCATCTTCAGGGAGGTGCAGCCTAAAGTTCTTGGCTCTTTTCTTCTTTTCTGTCTTTGTGAAGGGGGTGTGGAGGTTGAGCCAGGGTCTTCCTATCTAGCCCAGGCTGGCCTGGAATTCACTATATAGAGCAAGCTGGCTTAGGATTTTCTGTGATGCTCCAACCTCCCTTCCCAAAGTGCTGAGATTACAGGTGTGTGTGTGTGTGTGTGTGTGTGTGTGTGTGTGTGTGTGTATGTGATCACACTTGACTTTTTTTTTAATATTTCTTTTTTAGTAGTGAAGGAAATGTTTATTCTTGGTCCAAAATAGAATAATAGACAACAGATTTTCAAATCAAATTTTCAACCCCTTGGGAGTCAGGAGGTAAAAGAAATAGAGAGAGAAATAGGCTGATAAAGTGAAGGAAAAGTCACATCTTTTCTAGGAATGGGCAGTGTTTCCTGGCAATTCGGGACCACCTCTCTTGGCTCCTTTGATGGTTCTTTCAGGTTATCATTGTGGTAATTGTCAACTTTCATGGCAATGTAGGTTGTGTATGTAGCAAGCAGTGAATTACATGGATGTTAGCGATTGTCAGCAGCCATTTGAGATCCAACCATTTCTCAGGCAGCCCACTTGGGAAAGATTCCTGACCTATTGTCCTCAGGACCCCAAAGGTAAACAGGTTAGGGTGAGTCCAACAGCTTGGTCAAGTAGACAGTACAAGAATTACAAGATTGAGGATGGTGGTGTTGAACAAGCTCCGCCTTACTGTCTTTTGTACCACTTTTTATTCTTGAAGGGTGATGAGGGGTGAAGAAGGATCATCTTCTGGAACTTTCCCAAAGCTTCTAAATGTTCCATCAGAGAAAATGTTCCTAGCCATTTAAAGTAGATTTGGTCATAGACCACGAGGACCTAGGTTCACCCACTGGTGGGATTCCCCTTTGTAACACTGTGACCTCCATCCATTTACATATAAATAAGACTGGATAGTTGGGGAAACACGGCCTAAGGAACAGGAGGAGACTAAAGGTATTAGGGCACAAAAAGTCAGATAATGTCTGGTAGGACCTCGTTAACCATGCTCCAAATAGTTTTGACTAGAGATGGCTGGAGTTTGATCATAGAGTGAGCTTTATTTTTATTTACATGTGTGTGTGTGGTGGGGGTAGGTACACTTTCTTGTGTATATGTGTGCAGAGGCCAGAGGAGGGCATTGGATATCCTGCTATGATTCTCTTCTTCAGACAAGTTCTCTCACCAGATCTGGAGCTAGGCTGGCTGTCGACGAGCCACAGCAAGTCTCCTGTCAACACCCTCTTCATTACTCTGTCGGCGCTGAGGTTACAGGCCTGGCTTCTCACATGAGTCCTGGAGATCTGAACTCAAGTCCTCATGCTTGAACAGCAAGCGTTCCTACCCACTGAGCCACCTCCACATCCACTAAGTTTAGAATTTTTAAAAGCCTGAGGGCTCCTTGTTTTGTGTCTCTGCTGGTGGTTATGTGAAACAAAAGAATGCGTTGGGCAGTCATCATTCTCCCCACCCCCAAGATACATAAATGGGCAGTATTTGCAGGAAAGCAATAATTTAATCATGCAGGCATAATTCCATGTCATCATCCAGCTCTGCTGGGGGCCAGCCCCAGCGGTTGACAGGTTCCAGAGAGGAGGCAAGGAGTAGGTGAGGGAAGGATTGAGCCAGGCCACAGTGGTTGGGAGAATCTCACAGCCTGACTGACTAGCAGCCAGAGTGCATCTGTATTCATACAAAATTTAGTAAGCAAGGATAGATTCGTGTTCCAAACCTAGATCATATCATTTCTGTTCTTGGACATGTATTCAACTTTCTCTTGTATATCCTTTTCAGTCATCATTGAGAAGCCATGACAAAACAGAGTTATCTCTTACAATCATTTTTACTCATCAACCCTATCACCCAACTTCTAGGCAGCTCTTGTGGTTTTAAGGAGCTCCAAGGCAGCCCAGCTAGATTGTCATGTCCCAAGCAGTGTATTATTAACTCTTAATGGTCAGAGTGTCAATTGGCAGTAAGAAACATTCTCAGGCCAAAGCTGCTGCAGTTATTATTCAATTTCTGGCATAATACAATGTTTACATTTTGTATCTTTATAGAATTTGTTTATATGTCTAATCCTGGCATTCTTTTGCTCCTTGGTCAGATGATATCACAGTGGCTCTGCACGAGTTAACTCTCCTGAGAAAGGGAGGTCCTGATACTTCATTCATTCTTTTATCATTTTCCTATATCATTCTTTGCCCATTAATATAAGTCTCTGTAGGGCAGAGGTAACTCCAGCTAATCTAACTTTGTTGCTGTATATGCCAGGTAATAGGCTGAGAATATAGTACGAAGAGGCTTGTAATCTGATCTTCTGGCCAATTCCTCTAGCCCACTGAATCTTGTTGACCTTTTTACGTTTATTTTGTTTTGATTATCTTGTTCCTTAGTAAGTACAGGCAGGGGCAGATGTTTCAAGAATATCTCAGAGCCTCATAAAGAGATCTCTGGCTTCTTTATGTGTGTCACAACCTCCAAGACGTAAAGAATGCCTTCAAGTAGATAAGGATATCTTCCTAAAATTGGGAGGGGTAGTATACTCAGGACTTTTCTAGGAAAGCTTAGAAGCAGTACTTCTGGGAGAAGGCTTAAATGATTCATAAGAAATTCCCCATCAATCCAGTATCCCCAAGTTGTACAAATATTAAAAGCCCCCAAGCATGCCACATACAGAGATGAAAAACCAAAAGTGGCATGGTGGCCATCATGTGGCTCAACTTTGCTGGATCTTTGTCAAGCAACTGTGCTGGCTTTGACTTTTGCTGTTCCCAACAGATATGGCCACACCATCTCCTCCTTTTTTATGTGTTAACTTAAGAGTCTGTAGATCCCGTTTTCCAGGTAGCCTCACTGGTGATGTGAGTAGCAGTCCAGTCATCCTTGTTCCACATCTAGCATCTTCCTATGAGTGAGTACATACCATATTTGTCTTTCTGAGTCTGGGTTACTTCACTCAGGATGATTTTTTCTAGATCCATCCATTTGCCTGCAAACCTCATGACGTCATTGTTTTTCTCTGCTGAGTAGTATTCCATTGTGTGTATGTGCCACAATTTATTTATCCATTCTTCAGTTGAAGGGCATCTAGGTTGTTTCCAGGGTTTGGCTATTACAAACAATGCTGATATGAACATAGCTGAGCAAGTGCTCTTGTGGTATGATTGAGCATTTCTTGGGTATATGCCCAGGAGTGGTATAGCTGGATCTTGGGAGAGATTGATTCCCAATTTTCTAAGAAAGCACCATATTGATTTCCAAAGTGGTTGTACAAGCTTGTATTCCCACCAGCAGTGGAGGAGAGTTCCCCTAGTTCCACATCCTCTCCAGCATAAAGTGTCTTCAGTGTTTTTGATCTTAGCCATTCTGACAGGCGTAAGGTGGTATCTCAGAGTTGTTTTGATTTGCATTTCCCTGTGACCTCACACACACACAAAAAAAAACCAAGTCCATTTTGTATTGTCCATATATTCACTGGAGCATGGTCAAATTCCTAGTGGCCAGCCCCCAAGAGAGAATGTCTTTCTCTTCCTGAATCCACACCGGAAGCCATTAGCTGAGGAGTGGGGCTAGGCTAGCTCACCTGCACCCACCCACTGCCTGCACCTCAATGCTGTAGGCCCGTGAAGGTCATGACCAGCTCTCCAGTACCCATGGACATTAACATGGCTTCAGGCCGCAGCTCCGATCATGGACATCTGCATGGTTTGGGGTGGTAACATGGGCCACAGGCATCAACACGGACCTTGGCCATATCAAAACCTCGGACTCACTTTGGTACTCAGTTGCTCCACAGACCACAAGCCTCAACATGGTCTCAGGTGATTACACATGCGACTCACATCAGCATGGGTCTCAGAGGCAGCAAAGCCTGAGGACATCACTGAGGCATCGGGCAGCGGCACAGACTGCATCTGACCACATGGATCTCGGGCTTCATGCCAGGTCTGGGGCAGCACCGTGGACCACTGACACCATGGTTGCCCTTAACGGTGGTCCAATCCAGAAAGTGAACTTTTCCTCATCTTGGGCCTCCGTCCTTACCTAGAGCCAGGCGGATCCTGCAGCCAGGCGGCAGGTTTGGCCCCCGAGTTTGCACCTGTGTAAGCTCAGGTCTGTTGTACACCATCCGGTCAACCCAACTGGGCAATGGCAGCATGGAGACCTCATCGCTCTCTCACCTATCACCCCCATCACATCTCGTCTCCAGTTCCACCTCTCTCCATAGCGCACACACCATTCTATTTTTATATCTTTCCCACCTCTCCGTCACGTATTTGTTCTTTTTAGCAGCACCTGTCCACCCCAGGCTGTGGGGCCTGAGTGGCACTTGGGTGGCTTCCGGTGGCCCCACAACAAAATAATTTTATGGTTGGGGGTCACCACAGCATAAGGAGCTGTATTAAAGGGTCGCAGCGTTAGCAAGGCTGCTCTATAGCCCTCTCCTCTTTATCCAAGTTAATCAGCAGCGCTTGGTGGTGATTTTCCCTCTTTCTACATTTGAAGGATTAGCTCTAAGGGAGGAATGGTCACTCTGGCTGGAGACAGGGTAAGCCGACACTGATGAGGCAGTGGCAATGTGCCAAGAAGCTGCCAGTGTTTTAAAGAGGCAGTTGGAAAAGTCAGAATGGAGGAGGCAGAGCTAGGGCTTTTTCTGTGTTACTTACAGTAGAAGAGAAAAAAGAAGGGGAACTAGTACAGTTCTCAACCCTAATCAACTCCCACCTTGAGGAGATGGCCACAGGAGTCGAGGCCCTTGAAGGAAACGCAGCAATAGTGTGGAAGTAAACAGAAGCACTTCTGTGTTTAGCTGTATGGAAATTCTGCTTCCCTTAGGAAACACAATATACATATAGCTAGTGGCCAGTACTTTTCTACCAACAAGAAAACTTAGGGCAAAATCACTCTATTTGGTACTATTGGATCACAGCTGTCTGCTCCTTATCCTTCTTCACCGGTCTCCTGTTGAGCTTCCATGTGCTGGGAGTTGGGCCTCTTGTTTGCTCAGACATGGGGCATTATAACCTTTCCTCAAGCCTCTGTTTACTCTTCAGTTGTGTGCTCTCTGACCTTTGTGAGACTCTCCCTCCCCTCCCGAGAGGGTAAGTAGACTTGAAGATGGCCCCCGAGGCCTGGTATCCATGGCCTTGCACGATTTCTTCCCTTGAGTGTGAGCTGAACGTAATTTGACACTATAACCACATCTATGGTTAAGATACAAAATATTTTAACTTTGAAAAAACAACAACAACAACAACAACAAAAAAAAAGCCGGGCGGAGGTGGCGCACGCCTTTAATCCCAGCACTTGGGAGGCAGAGGCAGGCGGATCTCTGTGAGTTCGAGGCCAGCCTGGTCTCCAAAGCGAGTTCCAGGAAAGGCACAAAGCTACACAGAGAAACCCTGTCTCAAAAAACATATATATATATAACCTTATTTATTATGTTGTTCCCAGAAGACTGACTCTATCGCCTTCTGGACCTGGTGTTTTGAAGTGAGTGGACATGAAGCAGAGGCCTGTGTGGCAGAAAAAACTGAGTTCAGTTTCTAGCCAACTGTCATCAAGTAAGGGAAGCCCTAGATTAGCAGTCCCCCAGGAATGGTGGTAACAATCATTTGATTATCTTATAAACTGATCCATTGGGCCTTCAGATGAGGCACAGACCTTGGCCAGCAACATGACTCAACCTTGTGCGTGAATCTCTCTCTATGGAGCAGAGAAGCCATATTAGCCATGTCGAGATTCTCAGCTCACAGACGTTGTATGGTGGTAAATATGTACTGTTTGAAGCCACTAAGTTTTGGAGTAGTTTGTTACATAGTAATAAATAACCAGTATGGGAAACATACATCTATAATTTTCTCAACACATACACATTTGAAATTTTCCATTGTAAAAATGTGAATAGAAAAAAAGCAGGTAGATCACCCAGATCTACTTAAAAAAAAACAAAAGTTGGCAGGCAAGGGGATGGAGGATATTAAAGGCAATAAGTGGAAAATCCAGGTCTGGTGGCACAAACCTGCAACCCTAGCACTTGGAAGGTAGAAGCAGAAGGATCAGGAGTTCAAGGCCAGCCAAGGCCACATAATGACTTTGAAGCCAGCTTGGACTACACGAGACACTGCCTCATAAAAGAAAAAAAAAAAAGAAAAACACTAAGTAGAATTGAATTCAAATTAAAATGAAAAGTTTTTAAGCAACATAGAAGAGACTAAAATATTCTCTGAGTTGTAGGTGGTAGTGAGTAGAGAATTGAGTAGGTTGAGACTTCACCATTGAAGGCTCTGGACCAGCCTGGATCCTTAACTACAAAGACAGTCCTGTTGTATAAGATGCTAGGATGCTTAGGATGCTCTCACACTAGCAACATCACTCAGAGAAGGGTCACTGTGTAAAGCTACCTGCTTACTGGAAAGGCAAGAGAAGGCCAAAAAAAAAAAAAAAGCATCCAGGTTCCAGGAAGCTGCTGATGTGTGTGTGGCTTCCACCTGAGCATCACGGGTTGAGGAAAGGAGCATGGGGACAGAGTGAACAAGGCTTCCTCAAAACCCTTCCAACAGGAGGTCTGGGAAGCAATGGGTCATTCTACTGGGTGGCTGAGATTAAGATACTGCCTTATAGGAGGAACCAAGAAGGAACACAAAAGTATATCCAATCCCACTGACTCCCATGATGACAGTCACCTGATTTTGCTCTTTGTACTCCCGAGGGTTAAGTAGATTTGCAGGAGGGGCAAGAGTAAGATAAAATTCAACAGTAACATGTAGAGATGGCAGGAGGGCTACCAGATCAAGTCTTATAAAGAGACAAAGTATGATAAGACATTGTATGTCTAAAGATCACTCACTCACGCTAGTCCACCACTCGTTCTCCCAGATGTCAGTATCTTCCCCCGAAACCTTATGAACTGTGTAGAGGTAAGTAAACAGCACTTACTAAACTCAGATATAGACTTTCACTGTTGTCTCATCCTACCTCTCCTTTCAGGTTGGCAAATAGCATCTGTTGCCCCGAGACCCAGTCCTAGCCTTGGCCACATGTATTAGTAGCAGTAGGTGCTGGTACATTATTTAACAACTGGCTCCCAAACACAGAGGTGAAGAGAACTACTGCTCTGTGCTAAAACCTATAATGAAAACAGTTTCTTCTGGTTTCAACTCATGTCATGGAACATGAGTGTTGGCAAAAGATGAGCACACTTAGTTTTTTCCCCACCCTTTCTTTCTATTTCTTCTTCTTTATTAAAGGTTCTCAGGTTTTATTTCCCTCTCAAGTTTTAGTCATCTTGCTTTGATTTAATTAACTCATCTACTACATCTCACAGCATATTAAGATCCTTGTTTCCAGGACAGCTGTAAGAAGCCAAAGCACAATGAAACATAAAGTGAAGTCAGGGATGGAGAGGTTCAGCCTGTCTCCTCCTTTAGGCTGGCTGGTCTATGCTGGTAGTGAGTAAGCATATTTTCTGTACGTAAAATGTCACTGTGAAAATAAATGAAACGGAAAAATAGCATTTTAAAATTCTTGTAAGTTATAGTCCCTTGACTTTCTCAGGCAAAAGCCAGCTTGGTTAAACAGGAAAATCAGGCCTGCAAAGATGGCTTGCTACTCTTCTGGAGGACCTGCATTTGGTTCCCAGCATCCATTTCAGGTGGCTGACAAGCACCTTTAACTCCAGCTCCAGAGCATCCAACCCTGTTCGAACCTCTGTGGGTACAAACCATACTCACACACATATATAACCAGAATAATTTAAAAAGTAAAATCTTTTAAATAAGATCAACAAGCATCAACTATAAGCTACCAACAAATCATACCCTTCTCTGCAATTGGGATTGAAAGTGCATGTACTGTGTTTGGACTCCTGAGGTCATTCTATGTTACACACTTGCAAAAATGGCAGGCTAGACAATACATGCCCCCCCCCAAAGGTGTTTGGATTAGTATGCGGACACTTGACCAAACCCCCATTCTCCCTCCCCCTCCCCCTCAGAGTAGGGAAGGAGGGACAGGGTCTCTAGGGCTGCTGAAAAAGGCCTGGAATCAGCTGGCTCTAAAAACCCACTCCAGGGCTGGAGAAATGACTCAGGGCTTAAGATTGCTTGCTGCTCTTCTAAAGGACTTGAGTTTCATTCCAAGCACCCATATCAGGTGCTCATAAGCCCCTGGAACTCCACCTTCAGGGGATCTCTGATGGCTATTCTTGGTTGTCAACTTAACTACATCTGGAATTAACTAGAACCCAAGCAGCTGGGTACATCTGTGAGTGATTTCCTTAGTTAAATCATTTGAACTGGGGAGACCCACTTTTAATCCTGATCTTTTGAGGCGGGAAGACCCACCTTTAATCTGAGCCACACCTTCCCTTCTGCTGGCAGCCTATAGAAAGGACGTAGAAGAAGGAAGCTTGCTGGTCTCTTGCCTGCTTGCTCCTACTCTCACAGGCAAGTCCATTCCTTCACTGGCATTAGAGTCGACTTCCTTGGGATTCCGGGGTATACTCAAGACCAGCTGAGACATCCAGTATCATGGCCTGAACAACTACTGGATTCTTGGTCCTTCCTTGGGTAAACAGCCATTGTTGGACTTGCTAGACCCACAGCCTGTATGCCAATTCTAATAAACCACCTTTCTATCGATAAAGAAATTCATTCTATAAGTTCTATTCTGCTATTACCTCTCTGGGGGAGGGTGTCTAATGATCCTTTCACAGGGGTCCCATATCAGATATTGTGAATGTCAGATATTTATATTATGATTCATAACAGTAGCTAAATTACAGTTATGAAGTAGTAATGAAAATAATTTTATGGCTGAAAGGGGGTCACTACAACATGAGGAACTGTATTAAAGGGTTGCAGCATTAGAAAGGTTGAGAACTGTTGCTCTAGAGAATCCTAACACAAAATCCAACACAATCTTCTGGGTTTGGCGGTCACTAACAGACACACACACACACACACACACACACACACACACACACACACACACTAAACATAATTACAGCCCACTGAAAGAATTGACTGATAAAACCCTTTTCATTTCACGAGCAGTATCAGAGACAATTCATTTTGTTATGGATTTTGATTAAAAAGACAATTTGAGCTGTGTTAAAGTAATATTGCAAATTGTACTTGGAACTGTTTCGTGATTATATTAGCTGTTGGTGTTAGAGTAGTGCCCTTCCTCTGAGGACTGGGCCATGTGTTTCACATTGATTTCTTCCCATTACCAGTTGACAGTGAAGTAATACCAAACACTCCTTTCCCTCTGTCTTCCTTCTGGCTCTCTAATAATTGCTTTTTGAAAACTTTTCTAGTTTCTATCTTTAAATTTATTGTATAAATTGAGTTAGTTACATTTTCTGCAAATACATTTAATACAGCCCAGCAATTAAAGTATATAAAGGCAGAGTTGTGGGATGTGAATTAGCAATGAGAGAGAATTGTGATAAAGTATTCCTTGTCTCCTCTTCATGTTGGTTTGGCTCCTGAGCACCCTTACAGCCTGGCCTGGGGACTGGCGTTCATCTGCCTCTGAAAGCAGCACTGCTTAGCCCCTAGTTTTCACTTAGGTCCATGCTCTACAGGGAGGGTCCTCCAGACACTGAATCAATCCACACCCATCTGTGACCTGGCAGCTCTCTCACCCAAGCAGTTCCTATCAAGAGACAAAGCAGAGGAGCCTACCTACCCTGCTCCCACCCCAGCACAAGCCCTCCCGTCCCGTTGGAGATGATCCTCAGCAGTATTGCTGCACTGCTATTGCCCCATGACTTTGGCTGTCTTTGCCTGCCAGGGCTCCAGTACACTCTCTCCTTCTGGTCTTACAGAAGGTGTGAGTTCTGATGTGCGTTCTGATGCTTCCTCAAGTAATTCTTCTTGCCTGCCATTTGATTCAAGGGGAAAAAAGGGAAGGATGCCATCTTCTCAGAGAAAAATCATAATTTATAATTGTCAAACACACATGACTATTACTTAAATAATTATCAATGGTTCTAGGCAGACTGTCCTTCACCCTCACAAACACACCCCCCCATGCACAGAGGAAAAATAGTCTGCTCTTCTTGTGCCACTCCCCCGCACCGAGTTGCACTGGTTAGAAATTCCAAAGTAATATTTAATTACTTTGTCGCATGAGGTCATTCTACTTCCAAATAACCCTTTTCTTGTGCCTCTACAAAGGTGTGTGTGTGTGTGTGTGTGTGTGTGTGTGTGTGTGCGTGCGCGCGCGCACATGGGTGTATGCATGGGTGTGTGTGAGTGTGTATGGAAGCCAGAGGGTAACCTCTTTTTCCTTCAGGAGCACTCCACCCTGTTTCTGAGGCCAGGTCTCTTATTGGTCTGAGATCTTGCTGATAGGCTGAGCTGATGAGTGAGTCCTAGGGAATCTGGCTGTCTCCACCTCCCAGTGCTGGGATTCTAAGGGTGTACCACCACCCTTTTTATTTTTTGAGACAGAGTTTCTCTGTGTTGCCCTGGCTGTCCTGGAACTTGCTCTGTAGACCAGGCTGGCCTCAAACTCTGGGATTAAAGCAAGTGCCACCACCACTGCTCAGCCTCTTTTTGTTTTTGTTTTTGTTTTTGTTTTTTTGAGACAGGGTTTCTCTGTGTTGTTTTGGTGCCTGTTCTGGCTCTTGCTCTGTAGACCAGGCTGGCCTCGAACTCACAGAGGCCTGCCTCTGCCTCCCGAGTGCTGGGATTAAAGGCGTGTGCCACCACCACCCAGCTCTTTTTTTTTAATTTACAATTATTTATTGTTAACATTTTGATATGTTTTATGCTTATCTTTTTCTTTGTGTGAGTATATGGATACATATAAACAATGCCTAAGTTAATGTCAAAATTGGTATCAAGCTGCATATATAATCTTACAAAATAATTTCTAACATTTGCTAACTGTGATTTTTTTGCATGTTGATGAATATTCAAAGAATATTCTGGATAACATATGCATGTGCATCATTCATGTTGTATCTTTACTTTTGCCTTTGATAATAGAAGTAATGTAATTATATATCAAATTCTATTAATTTATTTTTATTTTAAATTCTCGTCTTAGAATACATCTTTCAAGGGAAAATTAATAAGTCTTTCCATGTGTTTTAATCATTTCCCAGAATGGCATCGTGGGTTTCTCTCAAAGTCAGCAGTAATCTAGAAGTTCTGTACCTTTGAATGGGTGCATAGTTCCTATTATTTAGTCCCTGGAAGGCAGACTCTGAGATTAAGTTTAACTCAGAATATTTAATAGGGAGTGTTCTTTGGATTAACATTTGCGGAAGAGAGGAAAGGAGCCCATGTGTGGAGGACAGCGAACAACTTCCAAGAGTCTGTTCTCTCCTTCTGCCTTGTGGGCCGTGGGGTTGAACTCAGGTCATCAGGGTTGGGGGCAAGAACCTTTACCTGCTGAGCCATCTTGCTCCCCACCTCAGAATGTTTAAATCCTAATTGAAATAAAACAATGCCCCATTCGTTGACAGCCTGAGAAATGTACAATTAACATGGTTTGGCAGACTTAAGTATTTCAATTTGTTTTTTAGCAAAGAAGAAAATGAAAAATTTTCATATTGTAAAGGATTTTGTTTGGGTTTGGTTTCCTCAAAGTCATTTGAACAGAAGCTTCCGAGGGGGTTGTGAATGTATATGGATGGATTCAAATTAGTAATATGCTAATACTTCAAATTCTTCCTTACAAAGTAAATGGATCTAAGATTAAGGGTGAAATTCATAAACTGTTCAACAATTTTTGTAGAATTGCTAAAGAAATGTGTTTCATGTATAGTACTGTAGCCTGAATAACACTGTTAAAATTCAGCAGTGGATTAAAAAAAAAAAAAAAAAAAAAGATGATTTGGCTGTCTTCAGGAAACAGCTGGTATTTAGATCACTGTTTTTTGTTTGTTTTTAATATGATCTTTTGAGCATCTTCTTTATGTCATAAAATAAAAGTTCTATTTTCAAAATACTACATATCTCTATATAAACATAAAACCAAGACAGTAAAATGCACATGGAGGTGTGGCTGTCACTTAACGGCACCCTGAATGCTTAATGAAATTCCATATACTGATTCAGAGATCTTGAAATAGTTGGGATATTAATCTCTGACACATGAGTAAGTGGCAGAGATTTTTCTCCTATTCCATATGTTCAGTCTGTTCATTCTGTTGTCTTTGTTTTTATCTCTGGCTTTTCTTTTGTTTTCTTTTTAAAATTTTTAATAGCTCTTGCCTGTTTCCTACAACATATTTGGATCATAGGCCCCTCCTCCCTTAACCCTTTCTAGACCCCCCCTCCCCGCCAGTTTTGTATTTTTTTTAATTCTTCAAGCCAGATTTGTGCTGCTGACATATTCTTGGATGTGTGGTCTTCTACCGGAGCCGTGACTTACTGGGGGCTACACTCTCAGGGAAAGCTGCTTTCCTTCTCCCAGGAGGTCACAATTGCCAGTAGCTCCATGAACTGGGGTGGAACTTTGTGCCAACTCCCTTCACCATGCTAGAATTTGTTCTGACTTGAGCTTGCTTAAGTTTTGTACATAATATTCCAACGACTGTGAATTTATTTACACGTGCAGCTGCCCTGCTGTGACCAGAAGGTATTTCCCTGTAGCCATGCACTATCTCTATCTCTTATACTCTTTTTTAAATTTTTATTTATTTATTTATTTATTTATTTATTTATTTATTTATTTGAGTCAGAATCTCACTGTGTAGCTTCAGCTAGCCTGGAACTTGCTATGGCCTCAAACTCACAAAGATCTACACGCTTCTGCCTCCTGAGTGCTGGGATTAAAGATGTGTACCACTATGCTTGACTTAATTTTAATAATATTTTGCAGTTTTTAAATATTAAAATATAATCATGTCCTGCATCCCTTCCCTCCCTCCAGTCCCACTTTCCCCATGTTCTTTTCCTCTGCTGCCTCTCTACTTCATAGGCTCCTTGGGGTGGGTGGGCACAGATTGAAATGGGTTTTTCTGTGTGGCTTTGAAACCTGTCCTAGAACTCTCGCTGTAAAAAGAGCCTATGAAAGCCAGGCGGTGGTGGCACACGCCTTTATTCCCAGTACTCAGGAGGCAGAGGCAGGTAGATCTCTGTGAGTTCGAGGTCAGTCTGGTCTACAGAGTGAGTTCTAGGACAGGCTCCAAAACTACACAGAGAAACCCTGTCTTGAAAAACAAAAAAAAAAAGTTACATATGTATACGAATATATAAATACATAAATATATAAATATAAACCTGCTGAGCCCATTTAGTGCTGTTTGTATTTGTGTGATTTCAGGGCTGACCATTTAGTTTTGGGTAACCAAACATGGGGCGTATCCTAATTCTTCATTTCTCAGCAGTCTTGAGTTGCCTGTAGTTCTTTGTCTAGGGATGAACCCTGAGAGATTTCCCCTTTTCTGTGTTAGCATTTCTATTGGTTATTGTCTAGGTCTTGTTTAGGCAGTCATATTGTTGAGGTATAAAGGGTGTTGCTTTCCTGCTATTTCTAAGAGATACAGTCTCACATCAGAAGATTGTATCCTGGTCCTCTAGCTCTTAAAATCTTTCTGCCGCTTCTTTCTTGATGTTCCCTGAGACATTGATACAGGGGTTTCGTTGTAGACCTATGTGTTGGAGCAGAGTACCACAAGATGAGCTGCTCTTTACATTTTGATCACTTGTAACTTTCTGTCCTGGTCTCAGTCTGCTGCAAAGAGAAGCTGTTTTGGTGAGAAGCAGGAGCCACTCTTACTGTGAGAAGGACGAGTATTTAGAATGTAGCTGGGGATTAGACTGGTCTAGTAAGGTGGCTACAGTAGGTTCTCTAAGATCCATGACCTCACTAGTCCTGGGTAGCAGGCTAGGTTTCCAGTACCAGGAATGTTTTCCCTACTGTTGAAGCAGGCCTTAAGTCCATTTAGACAGCTGTTAGTTACCACCAAGATACAAGCGACAGTATTGCATCTTTCACATCTTCCCATTCTGGTCATTGTGCAGCTCTTACACTCTTTCTGTCCCCTCTTCTGCCATGGTTCCTGAGCCTTGGGAAGAGAGGTGAGGTATACATGCTTTGTTTGGGGCTGAGCAGTCTGTAGTCTCTTATTCTCTGTACCCTGTCCAGTTTTGGGTCACTTGTATTAAGCATATTCTACTGCAAATAGAAGCTTCTCAGATGAGAGTTGAGAGATGCATTGATCTATAGGTGTAATGATAAGTCATTAGGAGCTAGCTTAATAGTATGTCCATTTAGCAGCTCAATAGCATGTTTTACTCCATGGTCTATGATCTGTCTAGCCATTGCTTCTTAACCTGATAATGGTGCTAGGTATAGGTTTCATCTTGTGGAGGGGGTTTAAATCCAATCAGAAAGAGGTTACTTACTCCATTGATGTTTGTGCCACTATTCCACAAGTGAGTGTGTCTTGCCAGTCATTATTGTAGTTCACAGAGTTCATAGCAGGGTATAATTGGTGATTACTCTTTTTGGTAGCTTGCATAGCATCTTCTTGCACAATGAAAGCCAGTCAGTAGGGATGAAGTGTAGACAAATACAGGGGTAATAGCCGAAGAGATCAGAGAATTAGGGAAGAGCCACTGACTACCCTTTAGCTTACCACCAAGCCATAGTTTCCCACACAAGAATAGAAATATATATATACAGTGTAACAAAATTAAGTTTAAACTTATATCAATAAACTAAAATCCCTAGCAATGTAAAACATTTCTAAACAAGTTGTTGTTCTTTAAAAGTAGGTTCATTAATCTATCCTTTCATCCTATTATATCTATACTATCCCTTTTTTTCTTTAGAAAGAAATTGCATTTATAATCAACCTGCTTTAAATAAAAATACTGGTTTTTTTTTCTGTCCCACACCAGAGGGCTCTTCTGATATGGGACAGAACAATCTCTCAACCTTTTTTTTTTTTTTTTCTTTTTTTTTTTAGCAATATGTTTGGGTTTAGAGAAGGAGTGAGCAAATTCCATCTCCAAAGCCAGCTTGGTATATTTGGGAATTTGGGCATAACTTCTCATATTACTTCCTGCTGGATGAGGGCACTGTATTCTTAAGGGGACACAAAGAAAATTTTAGGATAATGGAGTAGTCCATGAGACTGTATTCTCTGAGCCAGTTGTCTTAAAACCATTCTGGATAAAACCCCTGACCTGTGAGGCCACTAAGGTTTTTTTTTTAATGAATTCTTGCCACGTTGGGTGCCATTTGTAGTTGAAGTTTTCTCCTGTCCTGTCTGGCCTGTGGTCAAACAGATCTCTCTCACCTGCTGGTCCTGCAGCAGCTCAGACCCAAATAAACACACACAGGCTAATATTATTTAAAATCGCTTGGCCATTAGCCTAGGGCTACCACTGACTAGCTCTTACACTTAAACTCAGCCCATTTCTGTAATCTATATGTTGCCACGTGTTCTGTGGCTTTACCTGTGTGCCTGTTACAAGCTGCTCCCTGGACAGTGGGCTGGCATCTCCTCACTTAGCCTTCCTGTTCCCAGAATTCTCTTCTCTGCTTGTCCTGCCTATACTATACTTCCTGCCTGGCTACCGGCCAATCAGCATTTTATTTATTAATCAATCAGAGCAACACATTCATAGCATACAGAAAGGCATCCCCAGCAATGAAGCTTACAGGTCTACCTCAGCTTGATTTTGCCATGTTCTGTAACTCAAGCATGTGGTATCTTCAGAAATAGGATCTTACAGTCTTGTTCCAGAGGGTAATCAAGAGCAAGTGCAGTAGTCTGTAATATTTGTGGGTCTACAGGGTTTCACTGTTCCATAGCTCCAAAAGAAGTAACCCTTTCCTGGTATCCGACTTTTTATGTGTTAGCTTCTAGTATCTAGTAGGGGCATTGCTGCCCTGTTACAGGTTAACTCCATTTTAACCCCTTTTATGTACATATATACATATGTGTTTTAGAATGCTTCTTCAGTAGTAGGTTTCCATATGTCTTCTTTTTTTTTTTTTTTTTTTTTTTTTTTGATTTTTCAAGACAGGGTTTCTCTGAATAGCTTTGGAGCCTGTCCTAGAACTTGCTCTATAGACCAGGTTGGCCTCGAACTCACAGAGATCTGCCTGGCTCTGCCTCCTAAGTGCTGGGATTAAAGGTGTGTGCTACCTTTAATCTGCCCAGCTCCATATGTCTTTTTCAAAAGGTCTTTTGTGTTTTTATTCCTCCCAATCCTTTGTCCTCTGTCTACCCTATACCCCCTGGCCCTAGGTTAATTCTCCCTGTTCCATTATTTCCTGTAAACCCTTTATACTAGTGCATTGTATTTCCCCTCCTTTGAAAGTTCCTCCTCATGGCCTCTTAGTAATTTCATGACTTCTATAGATATTTAAAGTGAAACACACATCTGATGATTAAAAACTAATATCACAGATAAGGGAAAACATTGGATGCTTGTCTTACTGGATTTAGGTTACTTCTCTCAGAATGGTTTTTTCCAGCTCCATTCATTTACTTGTGAATTTCATAATTTCATTCTTCTTACTAGCTAAATAAGATTCTGTTGTATAAATATTCCACATTTCCTTATATAGTCATCAGCTGATGGATGTCTAGGACTCCAATAGGCCAGGGAATGACAGCAAGAACTAACAGACATAATGACATCAAAATAAAATGAAACTGAATGTGGTGATGTGGAAGGAAGACCTTAGGTTAAACATCAGTCTGAACCATATAGCAGAACCCCATCTCAAAGGGCAGAAAACCAACAACCCAATGTGAAAATGGGGCCTGTAACTAAACAGCGATCTCAAAAGATGAAACACAAGTGGCTGAAAAACACTTTGAAAAAATATTCAACATCCTTAGCTGTCAGGGAAATACAAATTAAAACTTCTTTGAGATTTTATCTCAGTCAGATTGTTACAAATGACAACAGATGCTGTCATTGTTGAGGGGACACTTAGTCACTGCTGGTGGAATGAACACTGCTAGAGCCACTATGGAAATCAATGAGGCATTTGCTCAAAAACTACAAATAGATCTACCAATCCAGCTTAACCACTCTTAAATGGTTTTGTGTGTGTGTGTGTGTGTGTGTGTGTGTGTGTGTGTGTGTGTGTGTGTGTGTGTATACAGGTACCCTCAGAGGCCAGAAGTGTTGGTTACTTTGGAGTTGGAGCAAGTGACTGTGAATTGTCCGATGTGGGTGCTTGGAACTGAACTCATATCCTTTGCAAGAGCAATATGCATCCTTAACTGCAGAGCCATCTCTTCAGACCTGTTGGGATGACTTTGTAAAGATGACATGTAGAGTTTTAGCTTCATTCTTCTAGGTGTGGATACTTTATTTTTCTGACACCTTTCCTAAAGAGTCTGCTTTTCTTCTAAAGTCTGGTTTTTGTTCCTTGACCGAGAATCAGATGATATAAATTCAGGAGATTATTCCCAGGTTCCTATTCTGTTCCTGGATCTACATATCTGTTTCTCTGCCAGCACCAAGCTTGTTTCATTACTGTTGCTTGGTAGTTTAATTTGAAATTAGGTTCTGTGATATCTGCAGCATTGTTCTTTAGCTCATGTAGGGTCTCCAAATGAACTTGTGACAATTTGTCATTGGAATATTGGCAGAGATGGCATTGAATCTGTAGATCATTTTCAACAACACTGGCCATTTTACAGTGTTAATTCTGTCAATCCAGGAGCATGGAAGGTCTTTCCAACTTCTAGTGCCTTCTTCAACTTACTAAAAACAATTATAGTTTTCATTGTAGAAGGCTTTTATGTCCTTGCTTAGATTTATTTAAAGTTGAACCCCCACCCCAACCAGGCTACTGTGAATAAGATTCCCGGGATTGTTTCCTTATTTCTCAACATGTTTATTATTAGTATATAAAAAGGACTGATTTTTGTATGTTTATTTTGTGGCCTGCTACTATGCTGAAAATGATTATTAGATAATGAATTTTGTGGTGATAGTTTGTTTGTATTCTTAATAAACAAAATTTGCCTGAAGATCAGAAGACAGAGACAGACACTAGATTAAACATAGAAGACAGGCAGTGGTGGCACACACCATTAATCCCAGCCCTTGGGATCTCATGCCTTTGCTCCCAGTATTTGGGAAGCACACATGCCATTAATGCCAGCACTAGGAAGGTTGAGACAGGAAATGATATGGTTGGGCAGATCTCTGTAAGTTTGAGACTAGCCTGGTCTACATAGAGTATTCCAGGAGAGCCAGAGAAACATAGAGAAACCCTATCTAAATTTTTTTTTAATTTAAAGAACTTTTAAATTTTATTTCTTTCCTTATTCTTTGTATCCATTTTCTTTCTCTGGCCTTATTTCTATGGCTAAGACTCCAAACACTGTATAGAATAAGAATGGTGACAATTTTATAGAAAATGCTTCCAGTTTTCCTCTGTTTACCTTAATGTTATTTATAGGTCTATTATGTATAGACTTTTATGTTAAGGTATCAACTTTCTGTCTCTAGTTCTTCTGGACTTTATCATGAAGAGATGCTGAACTTTGTGATGATTATTCTTTTTTTCTGTTCCTGTTGAAATAATTGTGTGACTCTTATTTTTGATTCTATTCATAAAATGTACTACATTTATTGATTCACTTGTATTGAATCATCCTTTCATCTCTAAAATAAACATTGATCATAGTGTATGATCTTTTTGGTTTTTTTCCAGACAGTTTCCTCTATGTAGTCCTAGCTGTCCTGGAACTCATTCTGTAGACCAGGCTGGCCTCAGACTCAGAGATCTGCCTGTCCCTAGACTCAGAGATCTGCCTGTCCCTACCTCCCAAGTTTTGGAATTGAAGGCATGTGCCTCCATGCCTGGCTTGTGTATGATTTTTATAATGTGTTGTTGAATTTAGTTTAAAAATATTTTATTGAAGGATTTGTGTTAGTCAGGGAATTTGATCTATAGTTTTCTCCCCCAGCCCCATGTGTCCTTGTTTTGATAACAGGCTAATAATAGTTTTCTATAATGATTTTGGAAGCATTCTCTTCATATCTGTTTAATTTTTTACCACATCATGTATTTATTTGTATATGTGCATTCATGTTCATGTCATGGAGCATGTGTGGGAGACAGAAGACAGTTTGGAAGAGTTGGTCTTTCTTTTCATCATGTGGGTCCTAGGGATTGAAACCAGGTCATCAACCTTGGTGGTAAGTGCCTTTCCCACTATGCCATCTTGAAAACCTTCCTTTTGTGTTTTATGGATTATTTGAAGATCATTGGCACTAGTTCTTCATAATTATCATCATTATTTTTAGAACTTCCTCAAAGGTCAGGTAGAATTCAGCAGTGAAACTATTTGGCTCTGGACTTTTTTTAATCATTAGTGATTGGATAGAACTTAGCAGCGAGCTTATTTTGCTCTGTATTGTTGCTACCTCCAGTTCTTGCTTGTGATTGATCTGTTTAGGCAGTTTACATCCTCTTGATTCAATTTTGGGAGGACAGATGTGTCTAGAGTTTATCCTTCTCTATTTTCAAATTCACTGGAATATAAATATTCAAGCCATTTCCTGTTGATCATCTGGTTTGTAGTGCTATATAATAGTCTTGTTTTCATTTCTAATTTTATTTAAGTCTTATTTATTTATTTATTCATTCATTCATTTATTCATTTATTGGTTAATTTGGATAGGGATTTTCATCTTGTTTTTTTTATATATATATATTTTATTTTACAATACCATTCAGTTCTACATATCAGCCATGGGTTCCCCTATTCTCCCCCCTCCCACGCCCTCCCCTTACCCCCAGCTTACCCCCCATTCCCACCTCCTCCAGGACAAGTCCTCCCCGAGGACTGAGATCAACCTGGTAGACTCAGTCCAAGCAGGTCCAGTCCCTTCCTCCCAGACTGAGCCAAGTGTCCCTGCATAAGCTCCAGGTTTCAAACAGCCAACTCATGCAATGAGCACAGGACTTGGTCCCACTGCCTAGTTGCCTCCCAAACTGATCAAGCCAATCAACTGTCTCACCTATTCAGAGGGCCTGATCCAGCTGGAGGCCCTCAGCCTTTGGTTCATAGTTCATGTGTTTCCATTCATTTGGCTATTTTTTTTCAATAATTGAGTAAAACTGAAATTTATTATAAGCCACAGTTGTCCTAGGGACCTCCATGCTATATATATATCATTTGTTTTTTTTTTTTTTTTTTTTTTTTTTTTTTCGAGCCAGGTTTTCTGTGTAGCTTTGCTTTCCTGGAGCTCACTTGGGAGCCAGGCTGGCCTCGAACTCACAGAGATCCGCCTGGCTCTGCTCCTGAGTGCTGGATTAAAGGCGTGCGCCACCACCGCCCGGCTATCATCTTGTTTTTTAATACTCAGTGTTTTATTTCCTTGATTCTTTGTATTGTTCCTTTGTCAACTATTTCATTAATTTCAGTTCTGATCTTTAGTACATTTTTTCTTTCACTATTTTTTTTGGGGGGAGTGGGTTGGCTTGTTATTGTCTTATAAGACTTTGAGATGCAATGTTACATTACTTTTACACTAGATTTATCTCTGGGTTTTTTTAATGTGGTCACTCATAATAATCCTTCTTAGAACTGTCTTTGCCATGTAACACTGGTCTTGTCATGTTGTATTTTCATTTGATTCTAGGAGTTTTGACACACAGGCCATTCCACAAATGACCGCTGACTGTTCAAAATCGCTCAATCTCCACATGTTTTTTTATTTTCCATGGTTTTTCTAGATGGTGAATTCTAGTTTTATTTCACTATGATTTAATAAGATTCAAGAAACTGATGATTTGATAAGATTTAAGAAACTGATTTTTTTAATTTGTTAAGATTTGCTTTATGCCTTTAAAATTGTGATCTCTTGTGGAGGAAATTCTGTAAACTAAGAAGAATTTTTGTTATTTTATTTTGTTTTTGAGACAGGGTCTCTCTACACAGACCTAGCTGTTCTGGAATTCACTCTATAGAAGAGGCTACCTCAAATTCATAGAGATCCACCTGCATCTGCCTCCAGAGTGCTTGTCTTAAAGGCATGCACCATCATGCCCAGCCAAGAGTTTGTATTATGCAGCTGCTGCATAGAATATTCTGTAAAATTCCTGTAGTGGTGCATGCCTTTAATCCCAGCACTCAGGAGGCAGAGGCAGGTGGATCTCTGTGATTTTGAAGCTAGCCTAGTCTATAGAAGAAGCTCCAGGGCATCCAGGGCTATAAAGAGAAACCCTGTCTCAGAAAAAGAAAGAAAAATGTAGATGGATTTTTCTTTGGGTGGTCAGCTCACAGAAAACAACACAGAGACTTCATTAGCTATGAAAACTCAGCCTATAGCTTAGGCTTGTCCCACTAGCTCTTATAACTTAAATTAACCCATATTTTAAAATCTACATTCTTCCATGTGCTACTTACTTCATCTCCATTTTGTCCATCTGCTTGCTCTGTATCTCCTTTGTGTCCACTGGCAACTTGGCATTTTTTCTTCCCAGCATCCTCTCTGCCCAAAATCCTGCCTAGTTATTGGCCATTCAGCTTTCTATTAAACCAATCAAAGTGACACTTTTTTTTTTTTTTTTTTTTTTTTTTTTTTTTTGTTTTTCGAGACAGGTTTCTCTGTGTAGCTTTGCGCTTTCCTGAGTCACTGGTAGCCCAGCTGCCTCGAACTCACAGAGATCCGCCTGGCTCTGCCTCCGAGTGCTGGATTAAAGCGTGCGCCACCAACGCCCGGCCAAAGTGACACATTTTGACAGTGCCCAAAAGATTATTCCACAACTGTAAGCAGAGATTTCCTGTCCCGACTATCTGCTACCAAATAATCACTCAGAGACTTAATATAAATTACAAATGCTCAGAGTTGGGGATTTAGCTCAGTGATAGAGCACTTACCTAGTAAGCGTAAGGCCCTGGGTTCAGTCTCCAGCTCTGGAAAAAAAATACATATATATATATATATATGTATATATATATATATATATATTCAGCCAATAGCTCAGGATTATTACTAACTAGCTCTCATATTTTAAATTTTAAATTAATCTATATCCTTTAACTATGCTCTGCCATGTAGCATTACCTTTATTAGCATGGCACGTTCATCTTCTGCTCCTTCTGCATCTGGCTGGTGACTCTCCTGATTTTGCCCTTCCTCCTCCCTGAGTCCTCTGTGTCTGGCTGTCCCACTTATACTTCCTGCGTAGCTACCAGTCTGTCAGCTTTTTATTAACCAATGAGAGTAATATATATTCACAGTGTACAGAAGGATTATTCCAGAGCATTTCCCCATTTTTGTCTAATTAAAAAGGTTTTTTTTTTAACATAGTAAAACTACATATATAACAGAACAGTTATTAAGTAAGAATTACAGTTACAATATCCAGTCCATTTGTATTTGACAAAATTAAAGGAGATACTCTATTATCTATCTTATCTTTGTGAGTCTAAAGTTTTGTACCTAATTTAACTTTTATCATAAATAAGGAAAACTATAACTATCTAGTTTTCAGTTCCATCAAAGACCCCCAGAAGGGTGAAATGTTACCTAATGACAGGGACATCTCACTGCCTGGACAGTCACCCAAAGTTCCTCTGTAACATTGGGGCATCCAACTCTGGCCTGCAAGCCTAGCATATCTGATAGTCTTTCCTATGAAGTAGGGAATTCTGAAGGACTATCCTACCTTGTTTTGGCAAAGTTTGACAGTCACCTTTCTTGTGTCCTGCTGGTCTAATTTGGACAATAATGCCAGGAATTGAGGCAAGATCAGTTTCTTGCCCTAATGGCTAGCTTATGCCACAAAGAAACCAAACTCCATATGAACTTTTTTCAATGTCCATCATCTTCTCTGAAGTAGATCAGTGCTGCCAGTTAACTTAAGACTCTGTAGATCTTGTTGTGTGGAATGTAGGGCATTCCTCTGATTTCTTCTTTTTCATCTTCCCGACTGTAGCTGAACCAGAACCAGGAACTTTAGACAGGGAGTAGAGGGAAGATGGGGGAAGGGCAGCAGGGACAGGCAAAGCACCACCAGCAAGAACAGTGACTAGCTTACCCACACTCAGTCTTCAAATCACCTCACACATGAGCTTGTTAAGGTGACTGTCATCTACCTCAATGCTCTTGCTGTCCAGGATCTTGATGTCTTTAGTGCTGTGGTAGGGATTGCCCCCGTGAAAAGGGCAGTCTGTGGAGGCAAAAGCATAACTTCCCCCCAAAAGTAACATATCTGTTGACATAAATTTTCAAGTCAAGATGTTTTAAATATATATAGGTTGGTTTAATTCAGCAGTTTCCATAATCCAATGTCTCTTAGCAGCCAAAAAATTCAAAGATAACACAATAACATACAGGATGCAGACTATCTGTGTATTTCCCATCTTTATGCAGCTTATTTCTTTTATTTTACTCTAATCCCTTTAATGGACTTTATCTTATTTTAAAAGTTTTTCTTTTTTTTCTTGACTTAACAGCATTTTATTTATTCATAATTTTCATTTGCTTATTTGTTTTCTATTGAGATTAGTCTTTTCTGAGATCTCATAATTTTGTATAGCTTTCTTCCTTTACTGTGTGTAGTATCGTCCACAGTACTGGGTTAGTGGTCATAATTTACTTTCATTTATGTTTGGAATTAATTTTTCTTCTTAACATTAAAGGACAATTAGATGAAGTAAATGATAGCAGTCAAAAGGTTGAACTACATAATTTAAAGTTTTACTTGCTTTGACTTGCAGCTTTCAAAGCTTTTCTTTGTTCTGTACTCTTGGCATTTAACTGTAGTATGACAAAGATGTTCTTTCTGGCTCATGTTCAGTCTTAAATGCTCCTATATCTAGATCCTTCCCTAAATCTGGGAATTTATTTCACTAAATAGGTTTTCTATGACACTGAACTTGTAAGTCTGTCTCTTCATTGTATCTCAGGGGCTGTGGGAGTATGTTTAGGGCCATTTCAGAAACCGTTAGAAATGCTGGCCTTAGCTCAGGCTGGATTTCATTCAACATTTTTTAAAAAATGAAACTAAAGCCAGAAATTCAAACAACAACTTTTAAAGCCAAACATTCTAACTCAAAACAATTAAAAGATATATTAATTTGAGACTTATATGCTGAGGAATAATGGTAAGACATTATAAAAAGCCTTTGTTTTTCAAAATTAAATCATTATGTTTCTATAAAAGCAATAAATTGTGTATGGTGAAACTCTGAAATTCATGGCATATGATCACCTCAGGTCTGAGTAGAGATGTTTGAGGCACTGTTGGCTGGCCTTGTGTGATATGAGGGCATGCAGAGTGCCAAGTACTCCTGTTTGTCACCATGGCACAGGTGCTGCCAGAAACACTTCTGAATTATTATTGCTTGATTTTTTAATTATTTTTGAACTTTCACATTGAGAATATTTTGTTTCTAAATTTTTTTCCCCAACACCCACATGTTGCTTGCTGCTGTGAGCAATGATGACTTGATCTATAGGAACCGGGCTGGGTAATGAGGACATGCAGGTCACACAGAGAGTTTGAGAGGTTACAGCTGACATCAGAATTGACCTAAACTGGGTTAAGATGGCCAAGCTCTTAGCTTTGTTGCTTCTTTATTTTATGAGTTGGTCTCACTGTGTAGACCAAGATAGACTCAAGCTCATGAAGATTCTCCTGCCTAAACCTCGCATGAGCTGGCATCTACACCTCCTTATTGATCAGCAATAGTATGTAAGCCCCCTGGACAGGACACCAACCTTAGACAAAGCAGCTTTGAGTCAACAGATGCCCAGCAGCTGTTACAAATTCTTATCAGAAGGAGATCAGAGCAGCATTTCACCATTTCCACCAGGGAGCATTTAAATCTTTCACTACTTTTGTTTTCAAGGAAAGGAGACAATTTCTACTCTTATAAAGAATGAGAAAAATTCCTCAGTCTCCACTCCCCATACCCTTTGGGGAAAGAGGATGAGAAGGAACAAAAACTGAGCCACTTCTGGTCCTTTTCTGTTCCTGTCTCATTTTCTCTGTTTCATCTGGTCTGTAGGCTTCAACAAACTCTTTCCTCCATGCGTCCAGTTTATGAGGCATGCCCCAAATGTATGGGAGGTGCGAGGTTTCTGTTCTGTCACTTGGTAAAATACTCAGTTTTTGTTACCAAGTCCATTTGACACCACCAAATCTCTTTCTTTGTCTTTTTGTCTCTTCTGAGACAAGTCCCTTGTAGCCCAGCCTGTCTTTAAACTGTGTAGTTGTATAGCTCTCCTTAAACTCCTGATCTTCTGGCCTATACTTACGTACTGGGATTAAAGGAGTGAACCACTCTTGCTCAATAGAGTCTCACACTACTGGTGGGCTACCTGGAACACACTATGTCTCAAAAACAAAACAAAACAAAACAAAAAAAAACCAACCAACCAACCAAACAAACAAACAAACAAAAAACTTGAGGCAAGTCCTTATTTCCATGCAGTTTGGTAGTATAGCTTGAGTTCTAGAATACACGAATACACTAGAGATGCCTGGAGAGTTTGAGTAACTGAGAATGTTCTCCAGCAAAACAAGAAAATAAACCTACAAAGAAAACAAATTCCAGAAAACAGCTGCTCCTGCCTTGGAGAATAGTAAAGTGAGGTCCTCAGTTGTGTAGTAAAGTGCAGTCAGGTTAAACTGAGGCAAAAGGAGTCAGGTGTGTTAGGAGAAGCTGTTAAGGTACTAAAAAGCATCTCTAGAAAACAGGACAAATGGAAAAATTTAAGTACAATATATGCAAGGAAGCAAGCTTAAACTCTGGGAACAGCAAAATAATGTTTGCGATCTAAATATGAAACATTGAGGGAATTGGTAATAAGTAATAACTGCATCCTAATGCCCTGCACATTTTCCTAGAATGGCTTTCTGGTGGCTTTGATAGCAGGCCTCCACAGGAGAGTTTCTTAGACCTATTACACTTCTTAGGTCTCTTTGTCTGAGAACATTTTACAGGACCTTGTATATACAGGTTTATAAATAGGTATACAAGTCAAGGATTTACTGATAGTAACTCACAAAGAAATTAATTTTAATATTTGATATATAGATTTTCCATTTATTAAAAATTAATTTTGCATACTAATGAAATGGCCATACTTATTCATTTTATAAAAAGAATGATATCTTGACTGAATAGTTGTTATCATTGGACATTGAGCATCTTCTATATTTTTCAGAGCTGATATTCTGATTTTATAATTGTCAATTCTGTGAATGCTGATTTGCATAAATGTGTATTATAAAATAGTAGATGTTTAGTTTTTTTGTTTGTTTTTGTTTTTGTTTTTGGAGACAGGGTTTCTCTGTATAGCTTTGCACCTTTCCTGGATCTCACGCTGTAGCCCAGGCTGGCCTCGAACTCACAGAGATCTGCCTGCCTCTGCCTCCCGAGTGCTGGGATTAAAGGCGTGCACCACCACCGTTCATCTAATAGTAGATGTTTAGGACCACTTCAGAAACTATTAGAAATAAGGTCCTAACTCTTAGCCAAAATTCATTTAATGATTTTTAAATTATTTAAAAGTATTTTATGTGTATGAGTGTTTTGCCTATATTTATGTTTGCTCACCATATGTGTGCCTGGTGCCTGTGGAGGCAGAAGAGGGTGTCAGATCTCCCCGAACTAGAGTTACAGATGATTGTAAGCTGCCATGTGGGTGCTGGAAATTGAACTCAGGTCCTCTGAAAGAATAGCCAGTGCTCTTAACTACTGAGCCATCTCTCTAACCCCTAATGATTTTTTTAACTGAAACTCAAATCAATAACTCAATTGGCTAATTACTACTATTATTGTGTATATATGTGTGAGTGTGAGCGCAACAGTGTGAGTCTACAGGTTCGAGAACAGCTTGGTGGAGTCAGTTATTTCCTTCCACTTTTTTGTGAGTTCTAAAGATTGAACTCGAGTCATTAGGATTTGTTGTGTGATATTTTGTGTTCTGACAAATAAAGCTTGTCTGGAGATCAGAGGGTGGAACTAGCCACTAATTAACCATAGAAGTCAGGCAGTGGTGGCACACATCTTTAATCCTAGTACCTGGGAGGCTCATGCCTTTGATCCCAGCATTTGGGAGGCTTACACTTTTGATCCCAGTACTTGGGAGACTCACATCTTTAATCCCAGCACTCAGGAGGTGGAGACAGGAATATAAGATGGGTGGAAACAGGATCTCAGCCCCTTTTTTGGTCAGAGGATTCATAGAGGTAAGAAGTCATTAGTGGCTGCTCTGCTTCTCTTTCAGGTTATTATCCTGATATTTGACTCCTGGTTTTTATTGGTAAGACTAAATAGATTCACATTTCAAGGCTTGCATGGCAAAGCACCTTTACCTACTGAGCCATCTTTCTAACCCTGAATGCTTATTTATTCTTTTGTGGTTCTGGGGACGAAGCCCAGGATCTGTGTATGCTCAGCACGAGATCTACCACTGAGCTATATCCCCAGGCCCTGAAAAAGCAATTAAAAACATTCTAATACAAAACCAATACAGAGATATATTGATACTTACATGCTAAGGAATGAAGGTGGGAAAATATTAAAAGTGCTTATTTTCTGTAGTTAAATTTTGTTTCTATATGAGAAGAACACTTTGTATGTACAGTAAAAATTCTGTAATTCTTAACATCTGAGCTGAGGTGAGACACACAACATTTGTTGTTGGTGGTTGGTATTATAACATGCATGGTGCAAAGTGTGTATGTGTTCGAAACCTAGGCTGTAGTGAAGTCACACAACACAACACAGGCAAGTGCTGCCAGAGACAATTTACATTCATTAAATATTTGACTTTCAGTATTTGGTCTTTGCATGTTAGGAAGCCTTTTATTGTTGCCAAATTTTGTATACACATCCCCCATTCAGTTACTCAACATCCATTATGTGGTCATGATCCACAGTTTAAGAAGATAAGTTCTAGAGAAGAACGTATAATAGCAACAAATCCTCTTTGCCTGAAAACTGGCTTTTAACTTTGAGCCCATCTTCAGTTAAACACAAAAGATTTCTTGATCTATTTAAGAGGATGACTAGAAGATGGAAAATAATAATGGTAATAAGAAATTTAGTATGTAAAGTTGAAATCTGGGGGTCTATATTGTTTTATTTATAGTTGTAAGGAAAACAAAAAAGCTAAAACTAATATTACTATTAACATTGGACCAATGAGTATGAACATAATTCTTGTCCTTCATAGATTTGTGTATGTGTATGTGTGCGCGTGCGTGCATGCGTGTTTTGAGACAGGGTTTCTTTGTGTATCCTTCGCTGTCCTCGAGTTTGCTCTGTAGACCAGGCTGGCCTTGAACTTGCAGAGATTCACCTGCCTCTGCTTCCAGAGTTCTGGGATTAAAGGCGTGCAACACCAACATTTTTTTTTTTTTTTTTTTTTTTTTGAGACAGTGTCTCACTGTAGCCCTAACTGAACTGGAACTTGTTGTATAGACCAGGCTGGCTTCTACCTCAAGAGGTTCACTTTCCTCTACCTTCCCAGTGCTAGAATTATAATGAATGTTCCCATGCCCCTCTCCTTTCCATGTCTTGAGTAGTTCTGGTGTATACCTTTAGGTGATAGTTTTTGCCTGTAACAGGCTTACTGATTCTAAAAGGTAAGGTATTTTGAATTCCTCTTGTTATCAATGTTGGGTCAGAACTGATTGCTTTTGAAAAAAATATGTGGCTTGACTTTCAAAAATAAGTGACAGTTTAAACTATGATTTAATCCAATCATGGACTGGTAGGTTGGACAGCATGACATATTACTGCCACCAGTTGGCAGCAGTGGTGAATTGCAAGAGTAGAAAAAAAAGGAAAACTTTATTTTCATAATATAAACAATAACAAATGTCTTGAGTGGACAAAGGAGTGGAGAAAATGAGAACTCTCATGATTCCCATATACTTGCTTCTAGGGGATAAAAGAGTAGCTAGAGAGATGGCTCTGAGGTTTAGAGCACTGGCTGCTCTTTCAGAAGACCCAGGTTCTATTTTCAGCATCTATCTCATGGCTCACAACCATCCATAACTACAGGGAATCTGATGTTCTCCTCTGGCCTCCTTGGGGACCAGGTGCGCGCGCACACACACACACACACACACACACACACACACACACACACACACGCTCACTTACAGAGTTTATTAGAGTGGCCTGCCTATAGGCTGTGGCTGGGTAGCCCAACAATGCCTGTCTCCTGAGTGAAGGGGCAAGAATCTAGTAGTAGTTCAGTCCAGGAGACTGGATGTCTCACCAGTCCCAATCTGGTATTGGAATTCCAGAGGATTTCTACTAGAGAGCCACTCCTCTTCAGTCTAGTTGGAATCCCAAATAAATACATTCTAAAAACAGCAAAGGAAAGTCTTAGCAACAGGATGAACTTGCCATCAAGTGTGAGGGCAAAGCAGCCAAAAAGCAAAAGCTACCACTAGAAGGTGTGGCCACAATTTAGGATGGGTTCTCCCACCTCAAATGGTTAAGAAATCCCTCATAGGTGTGCCTGGCTGTTGATTCCAGATGCAGTCAGGTTGATAACTGAGGTTAGCTGTCACCTTTGAACACCATTACGTATTTTATATGCATATGAGCCATAGAGAAACAAAGAGTTTTTCTTTGGGTAGAAAAAGAGAGGTGAGGCCAGGTGCCTTTAATCGCAGCACTCGGGAGGCAGAGGCAGGCAGATCTCTGTGAGTTCAAGGCCAGCCTGATCTACAGAGCGAGATCCAGGACAGGCACCAAAACTACACCTTGTCTCGAAAAACCAAAACCAAAAAAAAAAAAAAAAAAAAAAAAGAAGTAAAAGAGAGGTGAAAGGACTGTCCAGGAGGAGATTACCAACCAAGTGTGTCATTATATACCTGTAATCTCAGCTCTTGTGAGGCTAGGGCAGAAGATTTGTTAAGTTTGAGGCCAGGCTGGGCTACAGAGGGAAACCCTATCTCAAAAAGGAGAGGTTAGGGAAGAAACGGGAGAAGACAAGGAGAGACAGAAGAAAGAAAAGCCTATCACAATTGTTCTGTTGTAAGACAGTGGGAGGAGGGAGGAGGAAAGGGCCAAGACAACAGTAGCCACTGGAGAACAGAAAGCAGATTGAATGACAATATGATCAGGCTCGGAGTTTCTTTTGGGAACTAAGTACGTATACACACAAGTTCAATTATGAAGTGTAACAGCAAAATAAAGTTCAGATTTCTGTGAACTCAAAAGTTGGCTATCCATGTCCTTGGATATAAAACAAACACAAACAAACAAACAAACAAACAAAATGCTGGTCTAGCACAAGTCCCTGGGTTGATCCCTAACAACTAAAGGAAATCCAAAGTGCCCCCAAACAACAAAAATAAATTCTGGGCCGGGTGCAATTCAGTCATAGAATCCATACTTTGTGAAGTCCTGGATTCAGTCTCTAGCATTTGAGGGTAGAGGCCTGAAAATATTTTAAGATAAAAGCAACAATGCAATAATACAGATAGCATTGCTATATGTGCAGTTTAATACGCCACCCTATGAGAGTCTATTGTTATTTACAGCTTACAGCTGAGAGGAAACAGGCACAGAGATTTGCCCACAGTTACACAGCTGCTGTTTAGAACAGTCTAGGCTCACAGCTCACAGCACATTCCCATACCTGCTGAAATTAGTGTTATTGAGAGAGGAATTATTTTAAGTTTTGAGCCCGATGGAGCTATTTGGAAAGTAGCTGAAAATAAGGTTAAGGAACCACTGGGAACCAATAAGTTGGGGACTTTAAAAGAGCAACAATATAGTCAAAAAGAGCAGAGAAATGGGGGTTGAACTGTGAGACAGAAGAAACAAAAATCAAAACAAAAAACCAGAGCTAGCAACTGAATCAGAAGACTAGCGAACAACGTAGGTATGGAGTTAAGAAGCAACTTAAAAGGGAAAAGTTCAAAGAAGGATGGGGACTGGGGAAGGATAAGACTGTCCCCACCCCCCTACCCCTTTGGACAGGCTCTCACTCCAAATCCTTCTGCCTCAGCCTTCCATGGCTGGGGTTAGAGCCCTCATGGCCACACCCAACCAGTGACTGCCTCTTTTCAGACATGTGGCAGGGAAAGAACATTGATAGTACAGCAACTCGAGGGAGGTAACAGCCCGGATTTTTTTTTTTTTTTTTTAAGATAATGGAAACTTGAAAAAAACAGAAAGAAGCCAAAAGATAAAATACTGAAGATATCCCAGAAAAGAGGCATGGCGTTCAGGAAGGACTGGCTGGGGAGAAAAGGGAGAAAGGAGTGGATAAATTTGGTGAGATTTTTGAGATAACTACAAATATATTAAGATAGACTATCGGGCCTTTATTAACAAAGCAAGCTAGAAATAGGCTCTGCAGAGAATACAGTAAGTCAGAGACTAGTAAACGAGATGTTTTCCTATAATTAATATATCTACACAAGGACCGTCAAGAATTCATACCAAAGTTCCTCCAGGGAAGTGGAACGCACCTGGCCACCTTTGGGATAGATACCAGACAGCTGACGTACAAGCTAGCTGGCCCTCAAGACTACAAACAAGTTCAACGTTTCTAAGGTGATGTTAAAAACGAAGCTTCCTCCTCCAATGAAGAGCTGAGTAATAACTGAGGCTGATGACCTAGAAGAGCAAGAATTCATTTTTTGTAGTGCAAAGCTGCAGGCAGGTGGGAGGTCAGGAGCCCTGGTCAAGGATAGGCAGAGCAGGGAAGGGGTCAAGATCTCATGTGACTATTCCCCTTTCGGCTAGGATGCATTCGCACGTCCATTTGAGAACCACGGAAAATAGTCCTAGGCTGTGGGAGGAGACTAATTCCTCGCCGAGTCTCTTTTTGTAGTGGAGCTCCTCAGTTCTCACTAACTAGCCAATGCTGCCGCCTTATGCAAAGCCTGCACCTCGGAGAGGATCTGCTTTACAGAGGCAGGACGACGCCAATCGGCCTGGAGCGGGCACTGTTTCGTTTAGCTCCGCGGCGGCAGGGGAGGTCCCAGTCCTCGCAACCTTTTCACCCCCGTTCTGGGAAAGCACCTCGTCAATAAATAAAGCGCGAACGCAATTCGAGGTCGGAGGCTCTGGCTACGCGGGGAGGGAGCGGGGCTGGCTGGCGCAGCACGCCCGGATAACGGCGGGTGTGGGCGGTTTGGCAGCCTCGGGGCGGGAGCGCAGCGCAGCCCCCGCCCGGGAGGGGCCTCGGCGCAGGAGCTGGGGGCGGACTCCTTCCCGGGCCTCCGAGCCGCTCTGAAAATGGCGGGCGGCAACGCAGAGAGCGGGTCGCGCAGGCGCCGCGGCGTCCGTCCTTCCGCTCGCCTCGGGCGGCCCACGAGCTGTCCACAGCGCCCTCGTCCCGAGGTACCCGAGGCTCGCCATTGGCGGAGCCCGGCGAGAGCGGCGAGCGGGGGCGGGGCCGCCACGCAGAGGCCACGTTTCCCGCCCCGCTGGTGCGCGTGCGCGCCCCCCGGAGGCCCGCGTTGGCGCGCGCCCCCGGCCGTGGGCCCCCTGCTCGCGCCTCAACTCCCTCCCCTTTCCGGGCAGCCCCGTCCTGTCAGCGAGGCAGTGAGCCCCGCGGCCAGCAGAGGGCGGTCGGGACCCGAGTCTGCAGCGGCGCCATTGGCGTGTGGAAAATGCCACCAGATGGCGGGTTAGGATTGCAGCTCCGTTGAAGGCGCGGCCCCCGCTCCCGAACCCCCGGCGACCACCCCGTAACAACCCCCCCACATCGGGAATAACACACCGGAGACTTTTGGGGGGAAACTAGGTCGACGGCCGACAGCGCCCGGATGGGCAGCTGAGGTGAGCGCGAGCGGCGGCGGCGGCGGGGGGCGGGAAAGAGGGGGAATGCGGCGGCAGCGGCGCGGGGGCTGGAAGCGCCGATCCAAGATGGAGGCCGGGCGAGAGCCTGAGAGCGCGAGCGGCGAGCGGGCGGGCGAGCGGGCGGCCGGCGCGGGCCCCGCGCGGGGGAGGGAGGCCGCGCGGGGCCTGTGCGCTGCGCGGCGGCTGCGGGCGGCCGAGCGCCCGGGACCTGCTGTGGGCGCGGCGGGCGCTCCGCTCTTCTCCACCCCTCTCGCGGGCCGCGAAAACGGTGCCCCCGCCCGTCTGGGCTCTACGGCGGTAGCGCGGAAGCCTTTGTGGCGCGCTCGGGCCCGCCGCCAAGCCCGCCCTCCGCTCCCCCCTCCTCCCCGCCCGGGCTCTCGGGACTCGCCCGCGCCGGGGCCAGCCGAGGCGGGCTGGCGCGAACGCCTTCCGCCGCCCTGCGTTTCTGCGGTGTTGGAGCGGCGGCGGCGGCGGCGGCGTCACATGACAACGAGCTCGCCTCCGCCGAGGGTCCTGGGGGGTCGCTCAGCCTGACTGCTGGCCCAGGCCTCTGGTTGCTGGGGTGGGGCAGTGGGCTGACGACCTGGGCAGACGGGGCGTCGCAGCCCGGCTTTCCCGCTATCCGCCGTCTCAGCTCCCGCCGGGGGGCCTCCCGGTGAAACGTGTCCAGGCCCGAGCTCTGCCCCGCTAGTTTCCCAATCCCCCGGGAGATGAGGCCAATAAAAGTTGTTTTTCCTCCTCTCTGAAGGTGGGGGGCGGGGTGAAGAGCCGGGACACCCGAGTGTTTGGAGTTCGACCTGAGCCCCACTTGGAGGGGTCTGAACTGGGTGCTGTTTGTGTGCAGGAGGGACCACAACCTTTTCTGGTTCTCGGATTGTCACGTCACCCGCTTCTGCCTACGTTCGAATTGTTACTGATTCTTTCCACATTGCAGGCAGTCGTGCCCTGGGAGAGTGAAGTCCTGGGATGGTTTTGGAACCCCTTATAGACCCCAAACAGTGCAGTTTGTGGTAGTGAATTTTCTGCTGTTGAAGTTGATGTTGAGATGAGGCTTGTGTTTATTCTTTTCCTGGTTGTGCTTAGAAACGACTGTAATTCACATCTCAGCAAAAGTAGTGTTTGTGAAAGTACCTAAATCCGCATAAAGTTGTATGATTTGTAACTTAATGGAATTTGTAACTTTACCTTTAGATTTTCCTGTGTATTTTTTTTTTTTATAAAAATGGCAAATTCTGATGGTGAAGCTCTTATGAAAATGTACAGAACAGTGAGAATAAAAACAATTCGTTTATTGTATGATGAATGATGGTCTCATAATGTATATAAGTCAAGGCCAAAAATTTGATCAAGAAATACTGAAAGAATCAGGAATGTTATTTCATTGTTTTTCATTATGGGGAATGTAACACATTTTTTTCTTTCTTTCTTTTTTCTTTTTTACCCAAATAAACTCATAAAAACCCACAGGTGTTTTGCTAGTTTGTTCTTTGCATTTTAAAATTGTACTTGGAGTTCTGTATGGTGGTCTATGCCTGTAATTCTTCTTACTCTGGAGACAGGCATGGACATCTTACGAGATACTGAAACAAAACAAGTAGAGATCTAGTGTTGTCTTTTTTGAAGAGATTAATACAATTACTGTGGTGTGGCCACCCTCCCCACCCCCATAGGATCTCGCTGTGTAGCCCAGGCTGGCCTTGAATTCACTATGCAGTCCAAAGTGGCCTTTAATTTAGGGCAATTCTTTTCTTCAGCCTATGGAGTTAAGAGATTACAGGTGGGTGCCAGGCCAGGTAACTACTGAATGTCTCTTTTTTTCCAGAAAGGATCTTGGTATGTAGCTCAGGATTGCCCTGAATTTATGGCAGTTCTGCCCCAGATTTTCAAATGCTGGGATTACAGCCACATTTGGGATGAAGGGCTCTTTTAAAAACTTAAGAAAGCTGTGTTGCAGGGGAGAGATCTATGGTGATATTTTATTTGTACTGAAATGTGATTTTAATTGTATGTTAATAAATAAAGTTGCCCTGGGGTCAGAGCTATTAGAGCCATAGCAAGAGCGTGGTGGTTAGAAGAGCTAGGTAGATTTCTGTGTGTTCAGGGATACAGCCAGCATTGGAGACATACGCCTTTAGGTACTTACAGGCAGTGACGAGGCAGTCATGTGTTTGGGTTTACAACCAATGAGAAGGCAGAACAGAAAGACTATTTAAAGACAGACAAACAGGAAGTAGCTCTCTCGGGGAAGCTAGGAGCACTGCAGGAGGTAAGATTTTAGCTCTGAGCTCTGACCTCTCGGCTTTCTCTTTTGCATTGGCTCTGTGTTTCTTATTTTAATAAGACGATTGGTTACATCTACAGAGATCCTTGAACAGAAGTTTCTTGAGACATCCTCTAGGTTTGTGATCTGGGTTTTAGTTTTTAACTATTTCAATCTTAACCATCCTTATTTTTAAAGTTGGGGTAATATGGTGGTTCTTCTACAAACTGAAAAAGCCCTTTTTAGCTAAAACTTTAAAAAAAAAATAGTTACCTCTTTTCCTTGCTTGATTCTAGACAGGTATGTCTTAATAATCTCAGTAGTATAGGAGATTTAATGCATTCTTGTTAGCTTTTGGCCAAAGCCTGTAATCTTTATATATATATATATATATATATATATATATATATATATATATATATATATTCTTTTTTTCCTTTTTTTAAAACGGCATAACTAACCCCAGGAGGGGGGTGCACTGTTCCCGGAAGTACTGCTATACCAGGTCAATGTGTGGAATGGACAGAGCAAGCTCCTATTCTTAATAGCAGCAGTTCACAAAATGGCTACTACAGGAATCAGTCTTTCCGACTTTTGTCTCTAATTTCTGTAGATTTTATGACCTCTTTCAAAAGTTAACCTGATGAGGTCAGGTCCACCCAGATAATCTTTTATGTGAATTCAGTTGACTATAGGGACATTAATTACATACAGAAAAATGTCTTTTTCTCCTTGTAGTGTAATCACAGGAGAGCTCTCCTGGTATATTTACAAGATCTCTCCCACTCTCCAGGAAAAGGTGGTATAATGGTCATTTATTTACTGCTAATGGGGCGAGAAGCATCTTCCCATTTCCTCTTTTAGAAGGACTTCAGGAAAGGACACAGCTAGAGCTGTAACTTCCCCTCCTTCCCTTTCCCTCCTCCCCCGCTTTCTCCTCCTCTATCATTTTATCTTTGCACTACTAGGTATGAACCCAGGGTCTGGTATACGTTAGAATAGCTATACTTTTATTTATTTTTGAGTAAGACACAGTGCTATTGTAGCCCAGGCTGGCCTTGAACTCCTGATTCTCCTACCTCTATCACTCAAGTGCTGGGATTATAGCCATGCCCTACTACCATATTTTCTTAATTGTGTGTGTGTGTGTGGGGGGCTGCTGCTCATATTGAAGGTCAGTGGATACCTATGAGATTTGGTTGTCTCTCTACCATGTGGGATCTGGGGATCAAACTCAGATTTTGAGTATTGTGAGAAAGTTCTTTTATCTGCTGAGTCTTGCACCTTCTGCCCACCCCACCCCTTTTGGGGCACAGGGTTTCATTGTGAATCAGAGATATAAAGAATGCTGTTGTATAAGCCATAGAATAAGATGACTCTTAACGTAGCAGGTAGGGTTTTGTCTCTAGAGAAGGAAGGTTGAGTTTTATGTCATTTTTAGTTACAGTACAGCTCCACCCTTAAGTGCTCCCCTCAGGTTTTCCGTGGATTCTATTCTTTTTTTCCTAACTTCCTCCCTCCCTTTCTTCTTCTGTGTGTATGAGCTGGTGTGTGTGCTGTGGTATATATTCAGAGATCAGAGAACTTGGGAGGATCCATTCCCTTTGGCCATCAGGTTTCTTGGGATTAAACTCAGATTATCAGGGTTGGTCGTAAGTTCCTTTATCTGCTGAGCCATCTTGGTTGCCTTTGAACTCTTTTCAATGTTTCTCTTTATCAGTCAGTATTTGAAGGAAATCTCAAATCCATGTCTCCCTTTTACGTTTGATTTTTTTTAATTTAATTTTTATTTATTGCATATGTGTGCCACATTCTGCATGTGGAAGTAAGAGGACAACTTTGGAGTTTTAGTTCCTTCCACCATGTGGGACCTGGGCATTGAATTTAGGTCATCAGGCCTGGCAGCAAGCATCTTTACCTGCTGAGCAATCTCACTGGCCTTTTCCCTATTTACATATCCCCCCCCCCCACCCCCCCCCCCCCCCCGTTTTGAGATGGAATCATGCTGATTTTTCCCAAGTTGGCCTGGAACTTGGTTATTTATCCTAGGATGGGCTAGGAATTTCAATCTGAATCTTTCTGAATGCTGGCATTACAGATGTGTGCCACCGTGTACAGCTGCTGCTAAGTTGGGCCTCTTTTTTTTTTTTTCTCGTTCAATGCTGGGGAAGCCCTGTCTGCTTTATAGAGGACGTTGTTTTGTGCTGTGGGTGGAAATGATGAGCCAGTGAGTTGTTCGACTATTTCTATGGAGTTTTACTATAATTAAATACGTATAGTAATACCTTTTTTCTTGCTGGATGCTAGCAGTTAAAAAACATTTTACATTTTAACTAGTACAAACATACATATAATACATACAACTGAAATAGCAGATTCTTCATGAAATAATATTTAACCTTTGTGAAGAGCACTTTATTTCTACTTTTTATTGAGAATGCTGGTTACAACCTAACAAATTGGTAAGACTCGCAGTAGCCTTTGTTGAATTGTAATCAGGAAAGTGCAAAGTACAACTGTAAGAAACCAATTTACTTTCATCAAACTGAAAAACATTAAAAATTTTGATGATACCATACGCCAGTGAGATAGTTGCAGAAATTACATTAAAAAACTCTTCTTGGGGGCTAGAGAGATAGCTCAGCAATTAAGAGTACTGGCTGCTCTTCCAGCTTAGATTCCTAGCACCCACATGGCAATTCTAGGGGATATGCCACCCTCTTCTATCCTTTGCTGGGCACTGTGCACATGTGATAGACTGAAATACACACAAGCAGAATGCTTACATAAAGTTAAAATAGGTAATTCTCTTTAAAAAAACTTTTTTTTTTTTGCTCAGGCTGCCTATAAACTCTAATTGAAACTGGCTTAAACTAATGATTGCCTTGCCTCAGCCTCCTGTGTGCTAGTGTTGGAGGCATGTGTCACCAACACATACCTCCAAAAGTTGACATTACAACTTTTGGCTGGAGTTTAAATTGTTAATACTCATTGTGTGAGGGTTTTTGTTTTTGATTTATTTTTATTTTATGTTCATGGGTGTTTTGCCTGCGGTACTAATTCTTCTTCTTTTTTTTTTTTTTAAATAACACTCGCTGGATCTGAAATTTTCTTTGCGAAACATAATTTCTTTGTTTAAGACAGGCTCCAATTCTGTAGCTGGCCTTTAATTCACTGTATAGCTCAGACTGATATCAAACTTGGAATTATCCTGTCTCAGCCTTCTGAGTAGTGGATTATGGAAGCACGTTTAATTGTGTAAAGATTTGTGGCAAATTCAAATTCAGCTTGAGTTCAAATTTTTGCATTTTATTTTTGTGTTAGCTTTGTGTTAAACTGCAGTTTAAAATTTGTTCATTTACTTTGCCTGCATAAGTTTGTTTCCTGTGTTTTCCTTCTACCTTCAGTGGGATCTGTAGTATTTTCTCTTTAGTTTTTTATAACATCAATGTGTTTTTTATATCATTAGCGAGTTCATTTAATCTTGACCAATCTAGTGGTTCAGTTCATCTTTCCAAAGCGACTTTACAATTTTTTTATTGTCTTCTGTTGCATTGGTGTGTTGCTTAATTTTTGTCAACTTGATACAGACTTATCACCTAGTAAGAAGGAACCTCAGTTGAAGAATTACCTCTAACAGATGGACTGTTGGCATGTTTGTGGGGTCTTTTATGAATTAGTGATTGATGTGGGAGTGCCCAACCCACTTGGGTGGGGCTATCCCTGATGAGGTGGTCCAGGGTTGTCTAAGCAAGTTGAAGAAGCTGTGGGGAGCAAGCCAGTAAGCATAGCTATTTTGTTGGGTTTCTGCTTCAGGCTACTGTCTGGTTTCCTTCTGCTTTGGCTTTCCTCAGTAATGGACTGTAATTTGTAAGCTAAAATCACCTTTCCTCCTCTGTCCTGGAGCTTGCTCTTGTAGACCAGGCTGGGCTCGAACTCAGAGAGATCCTCCTGCGTGCTGGGATTAAAGGGGTATGCCACCACTGCCCGGCTCTTATGTGAAGTCTTAGGCCATAGATTTTAGAGATTTCCCTTTTTGTTTATACTTTTCATTTTCTTTTTTGAGGTAGATTCTCACTGTGTATCTTAGGCTGGGCTTGAACTCATGGTAATCCTTATGTTTTAGTGTTTTGAGTGTTAGGATTATAGACAACAGTCATCGTATTCAGCCTGTTTTCTTGTTTTCCAATAAAAAATTTAAAGCTATTGATACTCCTCTAAGCATTGCTATAGTCTATAAATTTTAGTATTGTACCATTATTCAGTTCAAAATAGTTTGCTGATTTGCATTGACTTCTTTTACCTGTGGCTTACTTAAAAGAATATTTAATTTTTAATACTTGGGATTACTCTAGATATCTTATTGTCCCTGATTTTTAACTTAACTTCACTTTGAGATCAGAGATTTTAATTATATGTGAATTTTAAGTCGCCCCCCCCCCCCACAGGGTTTCTCTGTGTAGCTTTGCGCCTGTCCTGGATCTTGCTCTGTAGATCAGGCTGGCCTCCTCCCGAGTACTGGGATTAAAGGCGTGTGCCACCACTGCCCAGCCTGTTTTTGACTTTCTTTCTTTCTTTTTTTTTTTTTTGTTTTTTCAAGACAGGGTTTCTCTGTGTAGCTTTGCGCCTTTCCTGGATCTCGCTCTGTAGAACAGGCTGGCCTTGAACTCACAAAGATCCGCCTGCCTCTGCCACCACCGCCTGGCTTGACTTTCTTAAGATCTTCTCTTGGTTAATGTGTCTCTCACAGTTGGGAAAAAAACAAACAAACAAACAAAAAAAACAACATACATTTTATGAGTATTGGATGCTTTATTTTAGAAATGATCAAATGGTGATTTGAAAATACTGTTTTTTTTCTTTTCTTTCTTTTTGTTTTTCCAGACAGGTTTCACTGTATAGCCCTGGTTGTCCTGGAACTTACTTTGTATACAGACCAGGCTGGCCTCAAACTCACAGAGATCCTCCTGCTTCTTCCTCCCTGAGTACTGGGATTAAAGGCGTGTGCCACTGCCTTGTGGCTCATTTCTTTGGTGGTATTAGTGAAAGCTGGTCTGATCCCCCTGTGTCTGTCTTCCAAGTGCTGTGATTACAAGTGTGCACAACCATATCTAGCTTTGATAACATTTTTCAAAATTTTCCTTTTCTTTGCTGATTCTTTTTTTCTGGGAGGCAGGAGATCTTACTTTATCAGGTTCTGAGAAAAATGTTAAAATAGTTGACTATGATTATGTAATTGTCTGTTTCTCCAGTTTTATTTTATTTTTTGCCTATCCTGACTATGAAAGTGGAATTTTTTTTTTTTTTTTTTGGTTTTTCGAGACAGGGTTTCTCTGTGTAGCTTTGCCCCTTTCCTGGAACTCTCTTTGGAGACCAGGCTGGCCTCGAACTCAGAGAGATCCGCCTGCCTCTGCCTCCCGAGTGCTGGGATTAAAGGCGTTCTCCGCTGCCGCCGCCGCTGCCACCACCACCACCACCACCCGGCTAAAGTGGAAATTTTTAATGATAGTAATGTTGAGGGCTGAGGATGTTCGTTGCATATCTGTTTAGCATGCAAGAAGTCCTGAGATTGAGCCTCAGCAGCACATAAATAGGGTATGGTAGTACACATCTGTAATCTCAGCATTTGGGAGGTAGAGGTAGGAGGGTCAAAAGTTCAAGGTCAGCCAAGACTACAGTCTCAAAAAAATGTTGATTATATACTCAATATTTGTCAAAAAGGAGTAAAGCATTTAAGATTTTACTCTTCTTATAAGGTTACAAGATGGCTGCTGATAGATGATGAAGAATGCTTTATAGCAGTAGCCAGATTAATCAACATTTGCTTCAGATTTCTGAACCCCCAGTTTGCACCTGACAGTAGAGGAGGTGCACATTACAAGAAAGGAAACTCAATCCTGTTTTATTCTAATAATCTAAATTAAAGAAGCAAATGTTCCTCATGAACTGTTTATTTAAGTGGCTACATCCATAGCGATAACCTTTCTTGACAAATGGAGGTGGGGTAGAGAGGACAACACTGACTAAAAAAACAAAAAAAAAACCTCGTGGTCACCGATGAAGGAAGCATTGTAATATGATGTGGCCTTGAAGTCCCTGTTGAAGAGTTTCTGGTACTAGAGTCACTGTGTCAAATTTAAACTTCATCCCTTTGTTGTTATATAAACTTGGACAATTCCATTAACTTAGATTATTAAGGAAAATAGAAACTGTACACGTTCTTGTGAACATGGTGGCACACACCTTTAATCTCAGCACTCAAGAGGCAGAGGCAGGCGGATCTTGGAGTTCGAGGCCAGCAGAATCTATAAAGTGAGTTCCAGGATAGTCAGGGCTGCGTAGAGAAACTCTTGTCTGGAACCAAACCAAACCAAACCTCTATGCTCTGGAGGTTAAAAGCTTTTAACCACTAGACTGTATTGTATTGGATGTAGATCCAAAGAACTTAAAAACTGAATACAATGATAGTCTAGATAAAAAGTAAAAATTTGAGGGCTGGAGAGATGGCTCAGAGGTTAAGAGCACTGCTTGCTCTTCCAAAGGTCCTGAGTTCAATTCCCAGCAACCACATGGTGGCTCACAACCATCTGTAATGACTGGTGCCCTCTTCTGGCCTGTGGGGATATGTATAGACAGAACAATGTATACATAATAAATAAATAAATCTTTTAAAAAAAAAGTAAAAATTTGAAAAATCAAATCATGTTAGTACACCATGTGGAGATAGGCATCGGTAAAACTAATCAGGATGATCAGAGGATGAATTAATGGAAAGATAAAGGCAATAATTAGTATTTTCTGCTGATCATTAAACACATTTTAGAAATTGGAGTCCTTTTTCTTTAGAGAGGTACAGCATCAAGGCAAGACATTGACATGTTCCCTGCTGCCCGGGTGTTGAGACTATCTACTCATAACTTCGGCTGACCCAGAACTTCATTAGTAGACTAAGCTGGCCTTGAATTTGTGGTAGTACTCCTGCCTCAGTCTGCCTGGTGCTGGGATCACAGGTGTGCACTACTATGCCTAGCTACATTGTAATGATTCTTACAATTGATACATTTGATTTCTTCAAGATTATTTATGAATATTAGCTCTGTATGCGTAATTCTGCAAATAAAGGGAATAGGAGTGACTCTAGAGTAAAACACATTCTGTAGATTTCCTCTAAGATTAAGTTTGTAGATCAAATATAGCTGGCTGTTTTTTCCTCCTGTAAAAATGGATGCAGAAAACAAAGTTGTGGTTAGCTGGTTTTCATTTTAGGTTACTAATATTTAAGATATTTTTATAAAAATAAAAATACTATATTTCATAAATATATAGGTAGTTTGGTGCAGAATAGTGCAGTTGAGATCTGGCTTAAAAACAAAAAGGAAAAACTTGTCTTTTTATTTGGGCATTGAAGACAGGACCCTTGCATGAGTGCTCACCATTGAGTTTCCTTCTATCTTGAGATAAGATTAATAACTACATTTCTTCCTCTGGCTAGCCCTGTCTTTGAATCATTACTTTGGGCATCAGTTTATTTCTAATTGGTTTTTTTTTGGACAAGATAACACACTTATTGAATCCCTTTGAAATAATCATAAATTCTAAATTACATAATGGAACTTTTTGAATGTCTTTAGTTTTCAAAGACCTTGTGATATTGTTCTCTACATTTCCCAACTGTTTTAGAATAACTCGTGGTCTCACATACCTGAAAAATGTATAGGAGAAATACAATTGTTTCATTTAAAAAGACTTAGTGCAGGTGCCCAAGAAGGCCAGAGGTGTCACAGCCTCTGGAGCTGGAGTTAATAGGTGATTGTGAGCTGCCTGACATGATAAAGTGCAAGACAGTGCTCACTTACTAGACCTGAGGGGAAAATTACTGACAAATCAAAAAGGACACCCCAAATGCCAAGGGAACTAAAATAGAAACCTGTAAGCAGCGATTAGAGGGCCTGGTGTGCCAGACTAAAGATTTTAAACTTTGTCCCTAAGCCAGTGCTTGCACACTAGAATCACCTGGGAAAGGGGGTGGTAGCGCTCATGCTAAGATGCACAAGGCCATGAGTTAAGTCCTCTGCAACTCCTTTTCTTTTCCAAAAAAAGAATCAGTTGAGGACTTAAAAAAACTGTGCCACATGTTGGAGATGTACCCCAGCCAGATTAATTGAACTCAGATTTCTGGGTTTCTGGTGCACAATGAGATAGTTGATTGAGACTTGATTATAGGTAATTTATTGAGGAAGTTTCAGATACTAGATAAGGTGTGTTAAAGTAGATGACAGCAATTCTATGGAGGCTTGATTTCTGTCTCACAGGTGAGGTAGATAGGCCAAGTACTTTTCCTCAGTAGGGGGAACAGAAAGTTTGGATTCAGCTTTTTTTTTTTTTTTTTTTTTTTTTTTGTCACTCTGAAGCCTGACTTCTTAAGCAGCTAATAACACCACCAACACCAAAACCAAACTGATGCTCGTAGACTGGTCTGGAGAAAAAAACTCACATTTTTATTTTTATTAGCTTTGAATTGAAATTGAGCATATTCTTTAATTTGAATTAACATCAGTTTTATTAACAATACCTGTTATTTTGTCACCAGTAAGAGTCAGAAAGACACATTACATTATAGGAATAATTTTTCTTTATCAGTATTTTACAAGTAGGCTAGTTGAGTGGTGTCAAATACTTGTATCCCCAGTTGTTTGGAAGGCTGAGCAGAAAGAGCACTTGAGGCCGGGAGTTTGAGATCAACCTGAAACCTTGTCTTGGGAAAAAAAATAGACTGTTAGGTTAACTGTTAGATCCATCTCTAGATCTTAAGGCTCATGATGTCACACAAGTTTATTCAGTAGTACAAGTTTGCTTTTGTAATATATTGAAAGTTATATTTAATTTCTCTTGTGATTATGGTATCAGTCACAAAGAATTAGACAACTTGCTCCTAGACTAGATAGGAAACAAAAAATTTATTCTTTTAATTGTTTTTCATATTATATATGGTTATAAAATTTGCTTTCTCTACTGGCTTTATTTAGCTCTTCACTAAAACGGAAACCTAAATTTTCTGTTACTTATCAAGGTTATTAGAATTAAGCACTTTGTATTTAGAGCACTTTTTTCTAAGCACTTTATAAAATATGAGTGAAGAAGAAGATAGGTATCATCTCATTAGGCTTTTGAACCAAAGCCCTGATTTTGTGAGTGTGCTATCAAATATGATACCTACTAACCACAGTGTAAAAAATCCAAAATAATATAGTTAATAGCACACTTACGTGTATATGTCTGGGTGGTGGTATATGTGTGTATGTGTGTATGTATGTTTGCATGTGTGTGCACAGGTGTGAGTGTGTGTGCATGCATGTATGTTTGGAGGCCCAATGTTGACAAGTTTTGTTTTGTTTTTGAGATTGGATTTCTCTGTGTAGCTCTGGCTGTCCTGGAACTCGCTCTATAGTCCAGGCTGGCCTCAAACTCACAGAGATCCATCCACCTGTCTCTGCCTCCTGAGTGTTGGGATTAAAGGTATGTGCCACCATGCCCAGCAGACAAGTGTGTCCTAGTTTTTCTCCACTTTATTAGGCAGGGTCTCTTGTTGAACCTGGAATTTGCCAATTCCAGCTAGTCTAGTTAGTTAGCTTGGCCTTGGAATCCACTATTCCTGCTTCCTGAATGTTGGAATTACAAATGGCTACCACACGTGCGGGATAGTTACATGGATTCTAGGGGTGTGAACTTCTAGTAACTTGTGCTTGCATGGCAAGTGCTGTGGCCATTGAGCCATTTCCCCAACCCTAGAGTTCCATTTTAGCCATATTCAGGCCAAGTTGGTAATAGATTTTAAAAAGAGCAAGAACATCCTTTCCAAATATCTAAGCATTTATAGTGCTTGGGCCTTTAAACACATAGCCATTATTTATAGACTATGGTGTCAAGTGACTTAGATTGAGTAGATGTTACTTAATTTGTATATCACCTTTCAGAAAATTCCTTTACAGATGGAGGCTTTATTAGCTCCTCCTTTTTTTCTTTCCTTCTCTCTGTTTTTCAAGAGAGAAATGATAAATCTAGGTGGGAATGAGATGGTGGTGATGCTGAGATAGTCACTGATGTCACCTCAGCTATCACTTAAGATTCTCCATGTTATATGTAGATCTGTTCATTTAATTTCAGCTATATACTAGAAAATCAGGCTGATAAATCATATACTGTGATTCCTCCTGGGGAATAAGTGATGTATTGTAATGATAATAAGGAAAATTATCCATGAGAGTGAGAAGTTAAGTGGAAACATTCACAGACTCTAAACAAGAAGAGTAGAGACACAGGAAAACCCATGACCAAAATCTGTAGCAAAAACAGTTTGTGGTATTCCAGGGATTAGGAGAAGCCTGTAGTTACTGTAGGGAGAATAGGCAGAAACAATGTAGTGGCTTCCCATGAAATAAGAGTGGTTGACTGAATTTGGATTCTGTAAGGTGTATTTGGAATAGTTAGAACTTTGAGTATAAATTGTATGATAAGTAAAATAAAAAAAAAAGCTGTGGGTGAATTTCACACAGAGGACTGTTTAAAAATATTTCTAGAGTCTGAGAGTACATATTTGCTTAGCATGCTTGGGACCACCCTAGTTTGATCCCTAGCACTAACACAGACAATAATAGCAAACTCATACAAACAAAAACAAGACAAATAATTCTAGCTCACTTATTTGAACTGGGGGTGGGGTGATTTTGCTTTCCAGGGCACAATTAGCAATGTCTGCAGATAATTTTGGTTATTAAAACTTGGTGTGATGGTGTGTGTTACTGACATCACAGGGTATAGACCAGAGATGCTACTAAAATTTGGGTTTGTTTGTTTGTTTGTTTGTTTTTCCTCGAGACAGGGTTTCTCTGTGTAGTTTTGGTGCCTGTCCTAGATCTTGCTCTGTAGACCAGGCTGGCCTCGAACTTCAAGAGATCCGCTTCGCTCTGCCTCCCGAGTGCTGGGATTAAAAGGTGTGCGCCACTACTGCCCAGTGCTACTACAAGTTTTTTAATAGCTGGAATAGCTTCCTGTAACAAAGAGTTGATTGTCCAAAATGTCAGGTAGTGCCAAGGTTGAGAATCCTTGTTTTACTCCTTTGTTAATGGTGGAGTAGGCAAGGGAGATGGAATGGGAAAGGGGAAGGCTAGGTTGTTAAAGAATTCTGGTAACAAAGTGCCATGGACAGTTGTGATTATGATAGAACTAACAGTGAAAAACTGTTCTGATTTTGTAAGAGTTTTGGAGATAGGTGTGTTAGTAGAGAGGTATTAACAGAATACAACAAAAACAATTCAAGGGAAGAAAGATTGAGTTCAGCTCATGATTTCAGAGGTTACAGTCTGTTCTGGTGGAGTGGATATGAGGTAACAGTCTTTTACCTTAATGGTAGCCAGGAAGCAAGGTGGGCAGGCAGGAAATGAATGCTTGTATATCTTGGCTTTTGCCTCCCCCACTTTATTTCAGTTACCCCCCCCCCCCAACACACACACTTATGGGATAGTACTACTCATATTCTAGGCTGGTCCTTCCCTTTTAGGGTTATCTCTGGAAATACCTTGATAGAGATCTAAAGGTCGGCTTTATAAATAAAGTGCCTTTTGATTCTGAGTGGATTGACCCTTGAGATTAACTCATCACAAGCGTTTCTGACGCTTGTTAATAGTTAAGTGAATGGTAGTGCTATCCTATAATGACATACTGAGAGGAAGAATTAGAATGGAGGGTTCTGACTTCTAGAAAATTATTTATTTGTGTGTGTTTGTGTATGAGGGTGTGCATTATCTACGGTGCTTGTGTGGAGGTCAGGACAACCCTAGGTTTTTACCTTCCAGTTTGCTTGAGGCAGAGACTCTTGTTTGCTGTTGCACCATGTACTCCAGGTTGGTGGTCCTTGAGTGTGGAAGAGGGGAGGGGTTTCTTGTCTCTCTGCTTCCAATTTCACTGTAGGCATGTAAGGTTTGTAGACATGTGCTACCATATGACATTTTTACATGGTTTCTGGGAATCTGAACTCAAGTTCTCAGGCTTACGTGGCTACTGAGCCATCTCTCAGTCCTGTTCTGATCTTATTTATTGAATGTGAGTTGTTATTAATAGGTAAGAAGAAAAAATAAGTAAACCTCAGTGCTTTTAGATCTTTCATCTGTTTTCTTAGATTTTGTCATTTTTCTCTGTCTTTGCACTGCTTAGCATCTTAAATAGGATGCTCTTTTGTATGTATCTCTAACTAAATATACATCTCTTCTACTTTTGACTTTCCTCATAATCCTATAGTCACTTTAATACGGCTTTTCAAAAAGTCATGGAATTGGAATTATTACTAGCAATAATCAATATTTGACTTGTTAATTTCAATTTTTAGTTTTCTATACATAGTAACTTTTCAGTGCCAAATTATAGAATAATAATTTAAAGGCCATTTTAAAGATAGTTACATTTAATATGCATAGGACCAATATGCACATAACTCATTTGGTATTTGATAAAACCAAACAGAAAAAAAGGTGATAATATTGATGTGTAGGGACTGCAAGATGGCTCAGTGGGTAAATGCACTTGCTGCCAAGCCTCAGGACCTGAGTTAGATCCCTGTGACCCAGGTGGTAGAAGGAGAGCACTGGCTCCTGGACATTGTCCTCTGACATCACATGTGCACATATGTGTCCCACTCAAATAAATTAATGTAAAAGAAATGTGCATGATGGCTATTTCTATTAAGTTTGACTGAGGGGTAGGGTGGACAGTGAGATATCTTAGCAATTAAGAGCATAAGCCTGATTGCCTGAGTTTGATTCCCAGATCCCATAGTGGAAGGAGATTGTCCTCTGTGTAGATGTAACCAACTGTCGTATTAAATAAGAAACACAGAACCAATGTAAAAGAGAAAGCCAAGAGGTCAGAGCTCAGAACTAAAACTGTACCCTTCCTCCTGCGGTGGCCCTACCTCTCCGAAAGAGACCTACTTCCTGTGTGTTTGTCTTTAATATAGTCTTTCTGTTCTGCCTTCTCATTGGTTATAAACCCAAACAAATGACTGCCTCGTCACTGCCTGTATGTACAGCCCTCCAAGTCTTAAAGGCGTGTGTCTCTAATGCTGGCTGTATCCTTGAACACACAGAGATCTACCTAGCTCTGTCTACCAAGTGCTGGGATTAAAGGTGTACGCCGCCGCCGCCGCCGCCGCCGCCGCCGCCACCACCACCACCACCACGACGCTCTTGCTATGGCTCTAATAGCTCTGACTCCCGGGCAACTTTATTTATTAACATACAATTAAAATCACATTTTAGTACAAATAAAATATCACCATACTGTGACACATGAATGTCCATGTGTTCCTAGACATACACATCCTCCCCTCTCTTGTCTCTCTTTTTCATATACTCTGCTAAAAAAAGTTTTTAAAATATTTTTGGTAAAGATATTAAGAAATTTGGACACTTAAGTTTATATATAAATACTGAGTAACATTTACATTTATAATACTTTGAAAACATTCGACAATCTCCTTTTGATACTTTTCTAGTTCACTTAAGAAAGGAAATTTGAGAGGCTGGAGAGATAGCTCAGTGGTTAGGAGCACTTGTTGCTCCGTGAAGAGGACCTGGGTTTGGTTCCTAGTATACACATTGTTTACAGCCATTTGTAACTCCCATTTCCAGAAGATCTGATGTACTCTTCTGACCAGGCAAGCATGTGGTGCACATACATACATGCATACATACATACAGGCAAAACACTCATTACACATATAAAATATCTTTTTAAAATAAAGGAATTTGAATTGTCAGGTAGGAACATTCCATTTTCTAAAATAAGAAATCATTCTTTCCTATAGAAGTCCTGTTTTGACATTTACATATGTTGATCTTTTTAAATGTTTATCTTTGAACACAGATATTTAATAGGCTTTTACTTTTACACAATAGAGCCCTGTAAGTTTTTACTTTTTTTTTTTTTTTTTTTTGTTTTTTCGAGACAGGTTTTCTTGTAGTTTTGCCTTTCTGGACTACTTGTAGCCAGCTGGCTTGAACTCACCGAGATCGCTGGTCTGCTCCGATGCTGGATTAAGTGTGCGCCACCACCGCCCGGCCTAAGTTTTTACTTTTTATGGGTGAAGAATCTAACTACCTGCTGCTCTTCCTCAGAACTTGAGGTCTCCACACTCATATCAGGCAACTCACAACCTGTAATACCAGCTCTAGAGCTCTGGCTTCTGAGGGCATCCATATACATTTGTCATATACTCACACATACACATAAACTAAAAAAATAAATAAAAGGATTATTAGCCTTTAAAAAATGCTGGGTTGAATCTTGAAGCTCATGCATGTTAGACAGTTAAATCAAAATTTGGTTTTCTTAGTGCTTCTGCTAGTATTTTTTATAAGTGTTGTTTCCCCTATTTCCAAACTTTTGAGCATTTCTGTCTATATTGATTACTTTTCTATATGGTTTATTATTTATTAGAGGAGTTTTTTTTTTTTTGAGACTGCTCTTAGGATTGAAGAAAATATCATTGACTTACCTGGTGGAGAAAACCTAAACTTGCTTGGCCCTAGTCATTTGACCTATCATAGATACTTGCTTTGCCTCAGGAAAGAATGAATGGATTTGGTTCCAGTGACCTGGATTGTAATCCAGATGAATATTTTTATTAGCAGCATGTCCTTTTGTAAATGTCACTTTGACCTCACTGTTTCAGTTGTATTGAGACTGTCCTCTTCATTCAAGGATATTGGTTAGTAGATGAACTAGCTAATAAAGCTGTTCTGTAAACTGTGAATATAGACTCTTTTCTTTTAGGAGCACATCTGTGTGTGCATGTAGATTTCTCAGCATTTATTCAGTTAGTAAAACAGGAAGCTTTTAGAGGAATGCAGTAAGGCAGAAGAATGTCTCTAGGGAAGACTGTCAGTTCTTAATATGATGAACACTGATGAACTACATGCCAGAATTCTGTCTCGCAGAATTGAGAAGCATAGAAATTAAATTATGATTTACACCTAGACATGTAAGTTTTAGATGACTAAAGTAAGGGTTGTATACCAGGGTGTCAACTCACTGATTGACGTTAAGAAATTAACTTAAAAATGGACTCTTTGTGGTGACCAGTAAATGCATTTTTTTGGTAGGGAGACCTAGCTATATCAAAAGTAGATTATAATCTGAAGATTGATTGGTAAGCCTGGAAAGAACTCAAAGTAAGTTGGATCATTTCAGTTGTCAGAATTATTATACCCTTAATACATTGGCAAATCTATCTTCACAGTAGCAGATTTGGGTCAGGGCACTCTCCAGGGACAGTGTGGGAGTTAACGTGCTAAATTAATTTAAACATTCCTCATTCATTTAATTTGGTTTATCTTCAAATAGTCACAAACAAGATCTGGGTCCTGCTTCTCATGCCACTTTTTTTTTGGGATTTTTGTATGTTTACTTATTTAATTCTAGAGATCATTTATCCTTTTATGTTTGATTCCTCACTTTTTTTTTTTTTTTTTTTTTTTTGGTTTTTTCGAGACAGGGTTTCTCTGTGTAGCTTTGCGCCTTTCCTGGAGCTCACTTGGTAGCCCAGGCTGGCCTCGAACTCACAGAGATCCGCCTGGCTCTGCCTCCCGAGTGCTGGGATTAAAGGCATGCGCCACCACGCCAGGCCGATTCCTCACGATTTTACTTTTCAGTGTTAACTTCAATTTTAAAAGAGCCTTAATTGTGTGTCCTATGTACTGCTTCACATGAATTCAATTTATTCTTGTAGAGTTGAGAAAGGTAAATTGTTCCCAATACTTCTAGTATATCTTTGCTTTGGAAATAGACAGTAGTCCTGTTTCCTACCTCTTGCCTTTCTTTTATAGAAATCAAGGTATACTTCATATAGTGTATAATTGTTTTGCTTTAAGTTTACAATTCAGTGATTGTTAGTTATAATTTTAGAATAGAACATTTTCATTATCCCAAAAAGAAAAATCTGGGCTCATTTGTAGTCACTTCTAATTTTTGCTGCTACTTTCAAGCAAATACTAGTCTATTCCTAGATACTTGCTTGGCCTTTTCCATAATAATTGAGATCGTATAATATTCAGCTGCTTTCATTTAACATGTTTGAAGATGATCCATGTTACAGTACATTTAAGTTTTTTTTTTCTTTTTGAGATAGGTGTCTTGATTAGGGTTTTTATTGCGATGAAAAGGCACCATGACCATGGCAACTCTTATAAAGAAAATATTTAATTAGGGTGGCTCGCTTATAGTTTCAGAGGTTCAGTCTATTATAATCATGGCAGGAAGCATGGTGGCATGCAGTCAGATATGGTGCTGGAGCTGAGAGTGGTACTACATCTTGGAGGCAACAGGAAGTCCACTGACCGTCACACTGAGTGAAGCTTGAGAAAAAAGAACTCAAAACTCACTACCACAGTGCCATACTTTCTCCAACAGGCCACACTTCCTAATAGTGACACTCCCTTTGGGGGCCATTTTCTTCCAAATGACCACATTGCAATCCCTGACCCCTAAAGGCTTATAGCCCCATCATAATGCAGACATGTAGTCAACTTCAAAAGTCCTCATAGTCTATAACAGCCCAAACTTGTTTCAAAGTCCAAAGTCTCTACTGAGACTCTTGACAATCTCTTAACTGTAATCATCTTTAAAAATCAAAATAAAAAAGCAGATCACATACTTCCAGTGTATAATGGCACAGGATATATATTACTATTCCAAAATGCAAGGAAGGGAGCATAATGAGGAAATGCTGGACCAAAGCAAGACTGAAAACCAGCTGGGCTAACTCCAAACTCTGCATCTCCATGCCTGATGTCAAAACACTCTCCACATCTCCAATTCCATTCTGTTTTTGTTGACTGCAACACAATTTTTTCTCTTGGGCTGGTTCTACTCCCTGTTAGCAGCTCTCCTTAACAGGTATCCCATGACTGGCATCTCTCACATCTTGGCAACCCAGGCTTCAACTTTATAACTTCACACAATGGGTTCTCTACTAGGCCTTCCTTCAGGGACACCCCTGACACATATCTGGCCTTAATAACTTTATTTCATAACTGCTTTCTTCTATCCTTAACTCTAAAGCTAGAACCACATGGCTGAAGCTGCCAAGTTCTGCTATTGGCTGGGGGTGGACCATGGCTCCTTCGTTCAGTTACATCTTTATCTTCCTGTCTTTCACTGCCTAAACTTGGCTGTCCTGAAACTTGCTCTGTAGACCAGACTGGCCTCAAACTCATAGAGATCTGCTTGTCTCTCTTTCCCCAATACTGGGATTAAAGGTGTGCTCCATCACACCCAGTTCTAAGTTTCTCTTTAGTTCCTTTTCACAAGTTGGAAATTTAGCTGGGTGGGATCTTGCCTTAGGTCACACCCCCTTTATTCCATTTCTTAATCTGTTTATCTCCTCCAACACAGGATTTAGCTCCATTCTACTTTTTGGTGCCCCTTTTCTCCTCAAATATTTTTCCTTGCTCAGCTTGCTCCTTTTCGATATAAATCTTCATTATAGTTACCACTAACATCCACAGTCTACACTCTGTGGATATTACTCATAACTGTTTTGAGATTTCTGTTTTGAGATTTCTTTTGCCAATGGAATTAATCCAAAACTCTTTAATTTAGCCTCCAGCAGACTCTTTGGACGAGAGCAAAGACAGTCACTTCCTTTACCAAAATATCACAAGGATGATTTCTAGGCAACATACTAAAATTCTTCTCTGAAACCTCTTGAGCCAGCTCCCAACATTTCAAATCATTATCAGCACCATTGTCTTTCATGCTCCTACTAGTATGCCCCATTAAGCAGTCCAAATTCCTCCAAACAAAAGCATGATCAGGCCTATCACAGCAATTCCCTAGTTCCTGGTATCAGCTTCTGTCTTGGTTAGGGTTTTTATTGATTCGAAAAGATGCTATGACTACAGCAGCTCTTATAAAGAAAACATTTAATTGGTGGTGGCTTGTTTACAGTTTCAGAGGTTCAGTCCATTATCATGGTAGGAAGCATGCATGCAGGCAGATGTGCTGCTGGCTATAACTTGACCAGAAGGCAGTAGGAAGTCGACTGATCTCACACCGAGTGAAGCTTGAAAAAAAGACCTCAAAGCCCACACCTAATAGTGCAGCTCCCTTTGGGGGCCATTTTCTTTCAAACCACCACATATAGGGTTCAGTATTTTTTATTGTGAGGAATATTTCATTTGTTAATTTATATACCAATTGTTAGACATTTGGTTTCCTTCTCCTCTCCCTCTTCTTTTTTCTCTCTTCCTTTTTCTCTCCTCCTTACCCCCTCCTCCCGACTCTTTCCTGACTTTTCCTCATCTGGGTGTTGCTCTGTAGTACAGATTGGCCTTGAACTTGCAATTATTATTCTGTCTTGTTATTTGAGTGCTTTACAGTCATGCCTCTATGCCAAGTTTTAGATTTTCAAGTTTAGCCATTTTGTAAGACTCTGTGAACCTTCATGACTGAGACTTGGTTGTATTTTTTCTCTCTCTCTAGTACTTTAATTTTTGGATGGTGTTTTAAGTGGAAATTGTTTTATTTAGTTTTTGGATTATTTGTTGTATATTGAAATTCAATTAGATTTTGTTGATTTTTGTATCCTGAAAGCTTTGCCTAATTTGTTTGTTGACCTTGTATCCTGTAGCTTTGCCTAATTTGTTAATAGTGTCATTTTTTTGGTTTTATTTTTGTGAATTCTTTGGATTCATATCTTGAAGAAGTACAGATAGTTATATATATTGATGTTCACAGTTCTGTGGCTTAAATATTATGTTTAGGATTTCCACTATGCTGCTGAATAGCTACTGAATAGCATTATTGAAAATTAGCAGCTGTGTTTTGTTCTTGATCTTAGAAAAGAACTTTTAGTCTGTTACTGTTGTGTATAGGTTTTTGTTTTATTTTTGAGACAATTTATTTCATTGTATAGCCCTGGATGGCCTCAAATTTGCTATGTAGACCAGGATGACTTCAAACTCATAGAGATCTGCCTGCCTTTCCTTCCCCAGTGCTGGGATTAAAGGTGTTCGGCACTACACCTGTCTTATTATTATCTGTTGTTAACTGTTGGCTTTCTGTGCCTGCCTATTAAAAACCATGTTAACTTGCCCAAATGCTTTTTTCATATTTGTCTGTTGAGTTAATCATGTGGCATTTTCCTTCATCTTGCTAATGTGGTAAATATTATATTAATATTTTTACAGTGAATCACTTTTGTATTTCTAGGATAATTTCACTTGGTCTTAGTGTATAATTTGTTTTGAGACAGTCTTGCTATTGTAACCCTTGCTGACTTGCATAGAATTTTCTTTATATATGTAGACTATCTTGGCCTCCAGTTTGAAATAATCTTTCTTTCTCTGCCTACTGAGTGCTGGGATCCTAGGAGTGTGTGCCCATGTCTAGCATGTAATCTTTTTAATGTGCTTGTATACTTGGTTTGCTTATATTTTGTTGAATGTTTTTCCTCCATTTTAAAGGTCTGTAGTTTTCTTTTCTTTCTTTCTTTCTTTCTTTCTTTCTTTCTTTCTTTCTTTCTTTCTTTCTTTCTTTCTTTCTTTCTGTGTGTGTTTAATCTACCATTGGTATTAGGATCATGCTGCTCTCACCAAGTGTGTTATTATTTCCTCTTCTAATTTTTTTCTTTCTTAACAGCAAAAATTATTTACAGTTAAAGTTAAGGAATATATATTTTTGTTTTTTGTTTTTGAAGCAGAGTCTCAACATGTAGTCCCAGCTGACCTCATTCACTGTGTTACTTTTCTGTTGTTGGGAAGAGACACCATACCCAAGGTAATTTATAAAAGAAAACATTTAATTGGGTGCTTGCTTACAGTTTCAGAGGGTGAGTTCATGACCATCATGGTAGGGAGTGTGACAATAGGCAGGCAGGCATGGCATTGCAGCAACTCCTGAGAGCTTGAATCCAGAGACATAATCATGATGCAGAGAAAGAGAAAGTTGCAGGAGTGGTGAGGGCTTTTGATAAAGCCTACCCCCAGTGACACACTTCCTCCAACAAGGCCATACCCCCTAATCCTACCTACACAGTTGTACTAACTGTAGCACATCATTCAAATATATGAACCTGTGGGGGCTATTCTCATTCAAACCACCACACTCAATATATAAAGTCAAGACTGGCTTTGGTCTTATAATGATCCTTCTACTACTACTCCCTCCTAAGTGCTGGGATTACAAGTGTCAGCCACTGTGTCTGGCTGAGTCCTTTAATTTCTGAAAGACTTTGAGTAGCACTCAATGGAATGTGTGTTAAATGTTTGATGGAATTTACTAGTAAAGGTCTTTGGTCTTAAATTTTTTTGGGGGGAAGCTTTTTATTACTAATTCATTCTTGTCATAGGTCTGGTTGAGTTTTTATCTTAATATAGCTATGGCAATTTCTGTGTTTCTAGGTATTTTTCCTTTTTATCTAGATGATTCAAATTTTGGATATAGGGTTGTCCACGTCATTTATTCTGTGACCCCTTGCTTATTTAGGGTTAGGTTATATTGTGAGTTTTCCAGTTTTCCTTCTGTTGTTTTACTTAATTTGATTTTGTTGTGGTTGAAGAAAATGCATTATAAATTCTAATCTGCTTAAATTCATTGAGAATTGTCTTTGCTCCCAAATAATGGTATACCCTGGTGAATTTACTTCCATTGTACTAGAGAATAATGTGTTCTGCTGATATTGAGTAGTGTATTCTGGGTGTGTGTGTGTGTGTAAAGTCTAGTTTGTTTATAGTGTTGTTCTAGGTCTTCTGTTTCTTTGTTAATATTTCGTTCCAAAATTCTTTCCATTATTGAAACTGATATTTTGAAGTGTTTATTGTGAAACTCTCTATTTCTCTTTTCAGTTCTCTCAGTTATTTGGTTTATAATTTTGTAATTGTTATATATTGATGAATTAACTTTCATCAACATTCACTGTACTTTGGCTTTACAGTGATTTTTGGTTAAAATATATTTGTTTTTAATACTGTTATGCTAGCTCTTTTTATTAGCTTGCAGTGATCTTTTCCCATCTTTTCATTTTGAAACTATCTGTGCTAATTGTCTTAAAGTCAGTTCTATTGATCTACCTTTTATGAATTTAGTAATTTACATTTAAAGTGATTAGTAATAAGGAAGCACTCTAGTCATTTTATTATTTGTGTGTGTGTTGGATTCTTACAGTGAAGGGGTAAAATGGGTTTGTGTCTTACATGTTTGTAGAAGCTGCCCAGGAAGCCATTTAACTTCAGCACAGTAGGGTTGAAATAGCAGCTGGTATCTGTGCAGTTGTACACAAACTGATTTTAGTGGACATTTCAAAACAAAACATATAGTGCAGATTTTTGGATAAGGTACTTATTGTATACATTTGTAAGCTGCACCAAGGACATGGTCTCTGTTCCCTTGGATGTCTGCTGCTTAGTTGGTGAATGAAGGATGATAGCTACTCACCAAATGTAAGCAATACTTTTCTTCATGTAGGCCTTTTGTGGACATTGCATCTGTCTGATTAGGCATTAGGAGTTCTGGAACACACTAGTAGGACACTTATCCATGTAAGATGTACTCTAATATCCTTAAGTAGATGCAAGAATAGTAGTGATATGTATATTTGTAATAAAATTTATTTTATAAATTAGGTACAATGAAAGATTAACCATAATAATTAATATTGAATTGATTAACTTGAACTGAGTATAGATTAGTGATAGGTACTTAGCATGTGTAAGGCACTGGTTTGATAACTGTCTTACTGTTCTTGCTGTGAAAAGACACCATGGAAACTCTTAAAGGAAAGCATTTAATTGGGGCTTTGTTTACAGTTTCAGAGGCTTAGTCCATTATCATTATGGTGGGGAACATGGTGGGACACAGGCAGGCATGGCATTGGAGAAGTAGTTGAGAGCTTTACATCCTGATCCTCAGACATCAGGCAGTTGGGGGGAGGGGGGAGAATAATGAGAGAGAATGGGCCTGGTCTCTTTGAAACCTCAAAGCCCACCTCTAGTGACACAGCTCCTTTCACAAAGCCACACCTTCTAATCCTTCCCTGACAGCTCAGCAAATGGAGACTAAGCATGCAGTTATATCATGAGCCTTTGGGGCCAATCTCATCTAGACCACCACAGATCCTGACCACTGAATAAAAACAGCAATTAAAGCAATGTAACATGACTGGTTCCCTTTTCTCTTTCAGAGTATCTTAGTATACTTTTTTTTTTTTTTTTTTTTTTTAACTTAAATGAAACGTTCAAATGTGTCTGGCTTCTCTTTAGCATGTCTGGTTTTATTGTGAACTTCTTTTGGGAGAGGGTTTTTACTCTGTATCCCAGGCAGCCCTTGACCTTGTGATTCTCCCATGTCACCTTACAAGTGTGTGTGTGTGTGTGGTGTGTGTGTGTGTGTGTGTGTGAGAGAGAGAGAGAGAGAGAGAGAGAAGAGAGAGAGAGAGAGAGAGAGAGAGAGAGAGAGATCGTGCCTATTCTTTGGTCTATCTGAATTTCCATGATCTCGTGCTTTAGGTCTATTTCTAAATAAAATTTGTTACTTGAACAAAAGCTCTGCAGTCATTTTGATCACCAAGGAGCTGCTTTATTTTACAGTGGATTTGCTAGACAAAGGGGACCATTCACATCTTAGGTGAAATGGGGTGGGGCAGTACCAGATTACAACACACCAGTCAAAATGGTGTAAAACTTAACAAAACTTTTATTTTTGGAGTTTCCCATTTAATATTTCTGCATCATACTGTACTGAAATTGAAAACAGCAGAACCTCAGTACAAGGGGCCGTGTAGTTGGTACTAGTAGTTTCAGTAGAGAGATTTTTCTTGGAGCTTTTGCTATTTTGTTCAGTAACACCCCATATTTCTTCCCCTAATATCTACTCATTTAGAAGTAAAAGTGAATTAAAAAATAATAATTTTTTAAGTGAATTTTTATTTATCTGTTTAATTTAGTAGTTAATACTGAGCAATATTTATTGGACATAATTTTGATAAGAACGGACTTTTTATTTTAATTAAATATGCAAAAGAATAGACTTAGGTTGGTATCAGAGCCAAAATCAAACTTAACCTTAACATTATATCTCCTTATATTTTCTAATTTAACAGACTTTATTTGAAATTTCAGTGCTACAAAGAAGGGATTTGTAAAGTAATTTTTTCCAAAGTTGTAATAGCTACCTTTTGTCCAGTGATTGTTGTTTCAGGAACACTGAAAGATATGTTAAATTATCTTTTTTAATCTTTAGAAGACTTGGGTATGATTGGCATTAACGATTGAGCAAATTAGTGTTTGGGGATATGCTTATATTCAGCGAATATACTACTTATATTCATATATATATGTATATACTACTTAATATAATATATTAAGTAGCAGAGCTAAGAAGCAGGACCAGTTCTTTCTGGTTCTTTTTATTTTAGTACTTGTGGTTATAGGGTGTAGACTTTTAGAATCTTTCTGGAAAAGCAGAATAAACTTTTCTTATTCTGTAGGCAGTATTTCCTATGATAAGATTGTGTGTAATGATTTTCATTGAAGTAAAGCCTCTCCCCCATTCTCTCTCCCTCCTTCCCATGCTCAGAATTGAACTCAGGGCCTTGAGCATGCTAAGCAAACATGAAGTTCTTTTTAAAAGTGAGAATAGAGCCAGGTGTGTTGGCACACGCCTTTAATCCCAGCATTGGGGAGGCAGTAGCAGGTATATTTCTGTGAGTTCAAGGTCAGTTTGGTCTACATAGTGAGTTCAGGACAGCCAGAGCTACGTAATTGAGACCTTGTTTAAAAACAAAAGTCAAACAAAAACAGAGGTTAGAATGTGTAGTGCACTTGCTAGTATTTTTTTTTGTTACACTTTTTTAAAAAGAGGGTCTTGGCAGTATAGTTCAGGCTGACTTTGAACTTGGGATCCTTCTGGCATAACTCTCTGAGCACTGGTATTAGAGGTTAAATTTTAGTTAAGAATCACTGTGTGGAGTGACCTGGGAAGAGAGAAGCTTAATTAAGGAATTGCCTTCATCAGACTGGCCTGTGGGTATGTCTTTGGGGGCACTGTGGGAGGTGCCATTCCTAGGCAGGTGGGCTTGAGTTGTTCAAGAAAAGTAGCTGAACAAGCCAGTAAGCAGAGTCGCCCTCCCATGGTCTCTGCTTCAGCTCTTGCTTCCAGACTTCCCCCTTGAATTTCTGCCTTGACTACCCAGGATGATGGACTGTAAGATGAAATAAACCCTTTCCTCCCAAGTTGCTTTTGGTCAGTGTTTTATCATAGCAGCAGAAAGCAAAGTAGATGAATCATGAAGCTTGTGTGTATGTGTTAAAAAAAAAAAAATCAGTTCTACAGAAAGAGAACATAGTTGTACTATTTTCTGGATGAATTACATATTCTTAAATTGAGAGAATATGTAAGTTTTTTTAAAGATTCATGAACACAAGGTGGAGAATGTTATGTGTGCCTAAAATATTTGTGATAATATATTTATATCCTTCTAATTTGTGTAGCCAGAATGGACTTCTGATATGTTAATTCTATATGCTCATTTACTACAGCTAAGAAATTGAGTGAGCCTGAAAGGTTAAGTGCTTCTAATTATTCATAGACTAAGATTAGAAACCAACTAGGGGTCCTTTTCCTTTAGTGCTTTCTGGCTCAACAATAGGACTGGAGGATAGCATGAGTATCCTCTCTGCAAAGCTTTCTGGACAGAGGAGAGCTAACTTGAGAAGTCTACCAAAATGAGAAGCTAGAAGGACAGTCATGACAGGAGTCTAGAAGAACGCAGCACAGCAGGGAAAAGGAAGACTAAATGGTTTCTTTTCAATAGTAGGGCAATTTTGAATATCTAAAGTGAATTTATAGACATTTGCAGGCAAGACAAAGATTTTTGAAGGATGGGTATGTGCCAATTTGATAGGCCTTTTTAGAGGGGTCCATTTTTGTATTTTAAGATGCATCATGACTATTCGTAATTAATTTTGTAATGGTTCCTCTGAAAACCTGGCATGTAGAAACTTAAGGATGATTTATCATAGGATGTAGTGGTCAATTTGTGTATATTATTTTAGTGATTGTCAACTTTGTGATTTATATTATATAAGTATCCAGCAAAGAGGTTTCAGAGCCTAAATATCCATTATATCTCTCTCTGGTTAACTATGCATATTTTTAGGTTTGGGGTACAAAGGAAGGTACTGTAATTTGGGAAAAATTTCCCAGCTGATTCTTTTTTTTGCATGCCTTCCTACCCCATGTCCCAAAAGAGACCAAAAAAGAAAAAAGAAAAAAATTAAGCCAAAATACTCTTATTAAAGAAAAGTAATTTGTCAAGAGTTAGGTAATTAAGAGGGCTTTAAAATAATGAATTTAAAGTGAACTTATTTAATAATTGAAGCTGGGGGAGGGTGGGGTGGAACATAGCTTCTGTCATAGAGTGAATGGCTAGCATGAGCAAGGCACTGGATTTGGCTCTCAACCCCACTCCAGAGTCCCCTTCAAGTAAATTGATGCATTTGGTAGGAGATAAGATACAAAATCATTTACCTCAGAGGAGGATGATCCAGTTACCTTGTATTTGGAGGGTAAAAATGGAAGGGGGTTGTATTTATAGATATGTGAAATTTATAGACATGTGAAATTTGTATAGTGAGTGAGTTATAGTACTAGCATGAAGTGTGATGGGTTTTTAAAAGTAAATTTATAAATAAAAAAATTAATCAAACAAGAGTGCTAACAGAGTAGTCTAGTTGATCAGTGAACAAATCAGGCAAAAATCTGTCTTAGAAGTTTCATTTTGATTTGGAAAGGAGGATGCAACCTAAAAGTTATTTCATATAGGTAAGCAAATTAAACTATAGATGTAAAGTACTCTTATAAAAGAAAGTAGAGCAAGGTAAAATCATTGGGAATTGTTGGATGGCAGAAGTTTGCAATTTTAAACAGAGCATGAGAATGAGAATTCTGCTTTATAAAAGCTGTACTTACTGTTAATGGTTTTCTATATATACATATGATTAAAAACAAAAGTATTATTTGTTAAATAATGCCCCCCCCCCAAAAGATATGTCCCAGTCTTTATTCCTGGAAGCTGTGAATGGACTTTGGATACGTTTTTACAGATTTTTAATTAAGGATTTCAAGTGAGGGCATTTGGATTAGAGTAAAGTCTCAATATAATGAATGACAACTCACTTTAGAAGAGAATAGAGGACATGTAGAGCAGATGGACAAGCAGAGATTAAAGTTATATAAGCCACAAGCCAAGGAACATCCGAACAGGTAAGGAGTGATTCTGCTTTTAAGGCTATGGGGGAAGTAAGGTTGTGCTGACACTTTGATTTTAGATCTTTGACTTCCAATGTTGTGAGAAAAATTTTTTTCCTTCATAGAGGCCCTAAGCTGGCCTTGAGCTTTCATGTGACCAAGAATGAGCTTGAATTCCAACATGTACAACTACTCCTGGTTTATATGTTTATGGGGATTGAAATCAGGGCTTCATGCATGCTAGGCAAACACTACCAACTGAGAGCTATATGCCCAACCCAGATTTCTGTTGTTTTAAGTTAGCAAATTTGTAGCTGTGTGTTATGGCAGCACAAGAAAACCAATACAAGCTCATATTGTACATATGATTTTGTACCTTGCAAACTTTTATTATGAGAATCTTGTCACTGGTATGGATTGACTGGTGTGTGTGTGTGTGTGTGTGTGTGTGTGTGTGTGTGTGTGTGTGTGTTTGTTTTAAGATTTACTGTAACACAAATTCTAATAGGTTTTTGAATAAAAACCTGGAGCCAGAATATTGGGGTAAATGCTGAAAGATCAGAGAGACAAAGGAACAAGCCACTGTCACATCTTACTTATCTCTACAAATCCTTTGACTGAAATCCTCTGAGTCCTCACCTGAAAGCATCACAGCCAAAAAGCCTTTAGTTCCTATCTCCTCAAGCCTTATATACCTTTCTCCACCTAGCCATATCATTTCCTGTCTCAACTTTCCTAGTGCTGGCATTAAAGGCGTGTGACTCCCAAGTATTGGGATTAAAGGTGTGTGTCACCACTGCCTGGCATCTGTTTAATCTAGTGACTTGTTCTGTTCTCTGATCTTCAGGTATATTTTATTAGGTTACACAATATATATCACCACAATTTACTTGTTTTATGTCTGTGTTTGCCTGCATATGTTTATGTACACCATGTGCATTCAGTGCCCAAGAGAATTGAGAAAGTGTCAGATTGGTTCCCTGGAACTGGTGTATAGGTAGTTTTGAGTCACTATGTGGGTGTTTGGAACTAAACCTGGGTCCTCTGGAAGAGCAGCACATGTTCTTACCTTTGAGCCATCTCTCTAGCCCCAGACTTCGTTCTTTTTAACATTTGCATAGTATTTTCATAAGATGATCTATGTGTATGATATCCATGTATGATGTGTTAAACTTTCTAACCCCTTGACAAACTATCTGAGATGAACAAATTAAAAGGAGGAAAGGGTTATTTCGTCTTACGGTTTCAAACTGATCTTTCGGCTCCTTTGCTTTTGGGCTGTGGTGAGGCAGAAACATCATGGTGGGGAGAGCATTTGAATGAGGAGGTGATTACTTAAGTTATGACAGCTGAGAAGAGAGGAGAGCCAGAAAGGAGCAAGCTCAGCTCTTCTAACTAGGCCCCACATAAGCTTTCACAGTCCACTGGCAGTGTCATCAGCTAGGGACCAAGCCTTCAACACTTGAACTCTGGGGGAAAACAGTGAAGATTAAAACCATAATAAACATAGACATTTACTTCATCATAAAACTTCAAGTCTCTTAAAAAAATCATATTTTTGTTTATGGGTTTTAAAATTTGTATTTGATTGAGAAAAGGCTTAATACGTAATCCAGACTAGTCTGGAACTCTGTGTAGCCACAGAATTTGAACCCACAATCCTCCTGCCTCAGTCTCCAAATTGGGATTATAGGTGTAACATACTAGGCTTGGCAGCAGTTTTACTTTTAGATCTTTGTTGTGCAAATGTATTTCTGCTTATTATATTTTTAGAAAATTTCTTGACAGATTCTGCTTAGTTTGCTTTCTATTCCTACCTTCAGGTTGAGTGTTGCTCACTCTGAATATTATGAATCTTTAACTTATCAATCTGATGGATGAGAAATAGTGTATTCCTGGTTGGTTTTACTTTTCCCTAATTGGTAGTAGAATTAAATACTGTGTAATTCTTGACCATACAAAAGCTTTTGAAAAATGAAACTGACAATTAAAAAATTAAGATATGAGCCAGCCGTGGTGGCACACGCCTTTAATCCCAGCGCTCGGGAGGCAGAGGCAGGCGGATCTCTGTGAGTTCGAGGCCAGCCTGGTCTACAGAGCGAGTTCCAGGACAGGCTCCAAAGCTACACAAAGAAACCCTGTGTCAGAAAACCATAAAAAAATTAAAATATGAAAGTTTAGTAAACCATAAATAGTTAGCAGTTATTTTTATTAGTTTAATCAAATTTAAGAATACCATTACTAGCTAAGGATATTACTCAATGGTAGAACATGTGCTTCTCCATGTGCAGGCACCTTGGTTTAATCCCAGAAGTAAAAGATAGTACACACATGGATATTTATATATACATACATACATACATACATACATACATACATACATACATAAAGCAACCACAACATGACACCTAAAATATTTTAAAAGGCGTTACCTCCTTTGAGGACAAGTTAATTTTGTGAATGTGGTATGACTTTCTGAACTTATTCAGCAAGTCTTGTTTAATATGAAAATTTTTTAACTTGTAGAAAATTAGTACTTTATGATCAATAAGAACTTTTTGGTCATAAATTTTCATTCTTAAATGGGCATGGTGGTTCCTCTTTATAGTCATCACTCTTGGATAGTGAAGGCAGGAGGATCAGGAACTCAAGGCCAGCTTCTGTTGTATAATAAAGCCAGCCTGGGTTACATGAGAGATCCTCAAACCAAAACAAACATAGTTCTTACCACTTACAGTTATGAGTTCTAGATAAGCTTATAAACCATGCTCTCATACTTAGGTTTCTTATGTTTTATATTTTTGTCTGAGTTGAGTGCATATTTAGATACAATACCTGAATGATACCTTTGATCTTTTACTTAAGACTTTGGGAAATGGCTGTTTTATATTTTCTTTAGGAAAATTGTGGCTGTGTTAGTGTGTGAGTATGTATATATCTGTACATGCTTGTGTGCATAAGTATGTGTGTAAGGGTAGGTATGTAGGCCATAGGTTGGTATTGATTGTCTCTCTCTGTAGAGCACCAACATATATTTTGAGACAATCTCTTTTTATCAAACTGAATAACTTTCCTATTCAGTTAGATTAGCTGGCCAGAGAATTCTTGGAATTTACCTGTCTTACCTACTCAGTGCTGGGAATCAAGATTAAGCCCTCAAGCTTGTGAAGCAAACACTTTACTAACAGCCCTCATTCCAGCCCCTGACTTTCCTTTTAATGAAAGTAAAAGATGAATTGTAATACAGACTTTTCAGAATAAAAATTGTGTATCTTGATAAAAATCAAAGAAATGATCATAATAATCTTAATTATTGAAATTAAAGATATTCAGGACATATTAGATTATTGTAAATGAGGATTAACTAAAGACAAAACTTTATTCTCCTTCAGTAATAGATGTAGCAGAAAATAAAGTTTGTGAATTGTATTGTCATTTGATCCCTATTATGAAAGTAAGCAGTAAATTACTTAAATCTTATGTAGACTTCCTATTATAACACGGAGAATTCATTTAATCTCATGATTTTAAAAAATAATTCTTCCAGGGCTGGAGAGATGGCTCAGAGGTTACGAGCTCTGTCTGCTCTTCCTGAGGTCCTGAGTTCAATTCCCAGCAACCACATGGTGGCTCACACCATCTATAATGAGATCTGGTGTCCTCTTCTGGCATGCAGGCACAACACTGCACACATGTAATAAATAAATAAAACCTCTTAAAAAAATAATTCTTCCACTGTTATCTTAAGAGGTCTGTGAAAGGGCCTAGATTCAGTAGCCTCTGTGTGTAGTTATTCTAATAAATTGTTTTTCTAATTTAGGATAATCTGTGGATTTTGTGAATTTTATTCAATTTTAAATATATATTATTTATAATTTCCAATTTGAAATATATATATACACACGTTATAGGAAACTACAATATTCAAGTAATAATTTTCTATGCTTTTTGTTTGTTTGTTTTTGTTTTTCTAGGTATGGTTTCTCTGTGTAGTCCTGGCTGTCCTGGAACTCACTCTGTAGACCAGGCTGGCTTCAAACTTGCAGAGATCCTCCTTCCTTTGCCTCCTGAGTGCTGGGATTAAAGGCATGTGCCACCACCTCCTTACTGAAGGAAGATATTCTTAATTACATCAAAAGATGATTAGAGTTAAACACGGCTCATGCTTGTAATCCTGGAATTTAGCAGGTTGAGACAGGAGGATATAGGGAACACAAGGTCAACCTAGAATATCTAGTGAGTTAGTTCCAGGTCAGCCTGAGCTATAGTATGAGACATTGTCATTAGAAACAACCAATTAACCTTTTTTCCTTTGATGTCCCCCCAGTTGATTAATTAGCAAATACAGATTGAATTCTAGAACCAACTAGTACACAGACATAAATGTGTTTTCCAAACCAGAAAGTTCAGTTTTGTTGAAATGTTTATGTAGACCAGCAGTCTTCAACTTGTAGGTTACAACCCCTTTGGGGTTGAATGACCCTTTCACAGGGGTCTCCTATGACCATTGGAAAACACAGATATTTACATTACGGTTCATAGTAGTAGCAAAATTACAGTTATGAAGTAGCAACAAAAAAATAACTTTAGGATTGGGGTTACCATAACATGAGGGAACTGTATTAAATGGTTGCAGCATTAGGAAGGTTGAGAACCACTGATATAGACAAATAGGAAACAGTTTTCTTGATTCTTCACCATAAGACAAGTGTGGTTGAATTGAGATAGCTAGGCAATAAAGATATTTACTTAGAGTCTTCATGGGAACATCATCTTTGCCAACACTTGTTCTTTTCAACATTGCACAATGATCTTTTTAAAAGAGAACCTCAATTTCACAGGAAACTACAAGATTCAAATAATGACTTTCTGTGCTTTTTTTATATAGTTTAAAATAACAGGGACACAAAAAGATGGTTTCTTTAAGAATTTATTAAGTAATAGATGACATGAAACAGGATTCTAAGAAGAAAGTTGTACCTTCAGAGAATAAGAGGTTATTTTCAAGAAGAATTACTTTTGAGTTATCCTTATAGAAATCAATAGGGATTTTTAGATGGTTATGTCAATCAATAGTCCTTAGGAATTGACTGAAACACCATAGTATAGAAGACAGGAGAGTTACAGGTTTAAGTATTGGCTTTGGTACTTTCAGTTTGGAGGCATCTCATATATCCTCTCTGTAAATTATAAATGATACCTGTGATTGGAGAATGTGTTTGAATGTGTTTTGTGTCAAAGTTTTTGTCAACTTCACACAAACCTAGACATACCTGGGAAGAGAAGGTTAGGGCTTGTGAGATGGTTCAGGGGCTAAGAACGCTTCCTACTCTTGCAGAAGATCTGGTTCAATTCCCAGTACCCATATGGCCACTCACAACTGTCTGAAACTCCAGTTCCAGGGCATTCAGTGCCCTCTTCTGAGGATCCTGCATGCATATGGGGCACATGAACTCATACAACTCCCCTCCCCCAACAATAATTTAAAAAGTGAAAAACTTTAAAAAGTTTTTTTAAAAAGAGGAAAATTATCAGTTGAGAAATTGCATCCTTCCATTTTCTTGATTGCTGATTGATGTAGGAGGGCCCAGCCCACTGTGGTGGTACCATCTCTGGGTTGGTGGGCCTAGACTGCATAAGAGAGTAGCTGAATAAGCCAGAAGAAGCGAGTAAGCAGTATTCCACCATGTTCTCTGCTTCATTTCCTGCCTAACTTCCCTCAATGATGGGCACAGTAATCTGTAAGCCAAATAAACCCATTCTTCCTCAAGTTGCTTTTGGCCATGGTGTTTATCCTAGCAGTTGAAAGCTAGCTAGAATGGTATAGTCAACATATATATGTGAAAAATATAAAAATTAATATTCAATTTTTGTTAGGAGAAATGAGGAAAAAGGAAAAGATATGATTGTAAGTTAGATATTAACTAATGCCAAATTTTATAACTTCAGATAATATGTTTTGAAGTTTATGAAAGAGTGTTAATGGTAGAATGGGTTATTCATAGACGATGTTGACAGTAAACTCAAACTATGTCACTTTGATTTGAAAAAAATCTTTAAGCAAGAACTATGATGAGTCGGACAGTGATGACACAGGTCTTTAATCCCAGCACTTTGGAAGCTGAGGAAAATGAATGTTAATTTGAGGCTAGCATGTTCTACAACAGAAGGAATTGCAGGACAGCCAGGGCTACTCAGAGAAACTTTTTCTCAAAAGAAGAAGAAGAAGAAAAAAAATACAACAAAACAATAAAATGAATAAGATCTGTGTTATCAGTACATGAACGTTTGCTAATCATTAAGTTTTTATATAATTTTATTGTGTATTTCATTAAAAAGAAAAGTAAACCTGTGGTTGGTAAGTGGTGGGCTAAGGATAGTAAAATTGAGGCTAGTATGTGATTCAGAGGAGACCCAGTCTCCTCCTCAAAACAAACAAGCAAAAAACAACTAAAAATATAACTGTGAATATATGACTTGTGTTAAGTGTATATATACTTTTAACACCTCTTAAGGCCATGTATATTTTCCGGAAATATAATCTGATGGAGGAAATTTTGTTCTCTTTATTCAATGTTCTTCCTTGGATATCTCTACATTTTAAAATATCTGGCATTTGTAATTCTAGGAGTTTTAAGTAGATGATGTTTGCCATTAATAAAAATAAGTTCATCACATCATGAAAATGGTCATTGATATTTGTAATTAAAAACCTATTTATTTATTTATTTATTTATGCAAATGGGATATCCTTAGGCTACTAACATTTGAATTGAAGTGTTAAAAAATTGGAGTCTCAGAATAAAGAAATGGCTCAGAGGCTAAGCAAGCTTGCTACAGTCCCAATCCCAGCACCCACTTAAGAAGCCAGGCATCCCAGGCCGCCTTGTAGCCTCAGCTCCAAGGGGAGCTGAGACAGGAAGATAGCTGGCACTTGCTGGTTTCCAGCCTAGCCAAGAAAAATAAAAGCTGCTGATGGAAGGACCCAGACTAAGAGGAATAAATGGAGAGTGATAGAGATCTCTTCATGTGCACACAGAGTATGTACCTGCATGCGCATGTATACACACACACACACACACACACACACACACACACACACACACACACACTATAAAGCTTTTTTGATATCGGATACCCACCCAAGACTTAATGAATTAAAATTAACCTTGGCTGCATATTAGAATTGTTTTATGATTAAAAAAAAATATTGGTAGCAGGCTCCTACCCCCAGCTAATGTTTCATTGGTGTAGAATTGTGGGACATGGTTTTTAAACTGTGTTAATGTCATCTGGAGAGTCATAAACTTAAGAGTTTGGTATTTATGTAGTTAGAAGTGATCCTTTGGTTTTTGTTTCTGACAAGTTCTCAGGTAAGTCAGATGTTTCTAATTCAGGGATCATACTTTGAGAGCCCTGTTCTGGCTAGGGATGGGAACCACTTGCTTAATTTGGAGAATGCATATTTTAAATAAGGAATTTCATAAGCAATATACAAAATATAAATTTCAAAGTAAAAAGTGTAGAAGTTTTAATTTACAAAGTAGAAAAGATACTGCTGTGTTCCTTGTAATCTGAAACTCTCAAAGTTCATGTATAGTGAAAATTCCTAGACATGGTAAACAATAGCTTAACAAAATAAAACCTTCAGAGATGTTAAAGATAGCAGATATTTCCCTCTTTCCTACTGTTTTCTGTTACTGAGTTTATTGAGGTATAGTTTACAAAGAATGGAAATTTTTTTTTTTTTAAAGATATCTAAACATCAGCGGAATAAAAAGTGGGTAAGAGTTTTAGCATTTTGCCTAACTCCACATAGTTATCCTTTTCCCCAGGTCCTGGTAACCATTGTTTTTTTTTGTTCTGCATACTCCCAACTTTATAAATAAATGCTTATAAATTGAATTATCTAGTAATTTTGATTCTGAAATCTTTGATTAAATTTAATTTGAGGTTCTTCCATTTAGTTGCGTTATTAATACTTGATTATATTTTCTGAAGAGGAGTTTTAGATTTATATAACATTGAACAGAAAATACTGTGCTTCCCCATTCTACCTCCTTGTGCAATTTCTCTAGAATCAACAGTAGCTCATTATTACAGTGGATAAATCTGCAGTGACATCTTTATCACCTTGTTTGTCCTTTACCTTAGGATTCACTCTTGATGGTATATTTCTTGTGTTTTGGCTAATAAATAGCATATGTCCACCATTATAGAACCATACATAGTAGTTTTGATATTTTGTAAACCTGTGCTATATATAGTCATTCTTAGCAATCACTGGTAGTTTTTAGTCTTGTAATCTTGTTAGAATGTTATCAGTTGGAATCATACAATATATGGTCTTTTCATATTGGCTTCTTTAACTTAGCAACATGTATTTAAGATTTCTTGATGTCTTTATGGTTTATAGATTACTTCCTTTTTTAAGCAGTGAATAATATTCTGTCTTGTCTGCTTGTATCACAGTATTTTCCAGTTAGCTACTGAAGTACATTTTGATTGTTGGCAAGTTTTGGCAGTCGTAGGTAAAGCTGATACTAACTTTTGTATTTATGTCCATTAGGAAAATTTCTGTATAGTATTTTGTTTGTCTGTTTTTTTCGAGTCAGGGTTTCTCCATGTAGTTTTGGTGCCTGTCCTGGATCTCGCTCTCTAGACCAGGCTGGCCCCAAACTCACCGAGATCTGCCTGGCTCTGCCTCCCGAGTGCTGGGATTAAAGGCGTGTGCCACTACTGCCCGGCAGCTGTATAGTATTTTATTGTGGATGTGCTTTTATCCAGTTTTTGTTTTCAGGGTATTATGGCTTCATAGAACGCATTTGGTGCCTGTGCTTGTTCATTTTTTGTCAGCCTGACACAAGCTAGTGTCATCTGACAAGAGGGTACTTCATTTGGGAAAATGCCTTCATTAGAGTGGTAATAGGCAAGTCTGTGGGGGCATTTCCTTGATAAGTAATGTGAAAGAGTTCAATATGTTATGGATGGTGCCATTCCTGAACAGGTAGTCCTTGGATGTATGAAAAAGCAAACTGAGGACTGGAGAGATGGCTCAGTGGTTAAGAGCACTGGCTGCTTTTCTAGAGAACCTAGGTTTTAGTTCTCTGCACCCACATGACAGCTCAAAACTATCTGTAATTCCAGTTTAGGGGATCTGGCACCCTTGCACAGACATACCTGCAGACAAAACACCAATGCACATTTAACAACAACCAAAAAAAAAAAAAAAAAAAAAAAAAAAAAAAAAAAAAGAAAGAAAAAAAGAAAGAAAAGAAAAGGAAAAAGAAAAGAAAAAGAAAGCAACCAAGCAAGCAAACTAGAGCAAGCAAGGAGGAACAAGCCAGTAAGCGGCAGCACTCCTCCCTGGCCTTTGTTTTCAGTTTCTGTCTGCAGGTTCTTGCTTTGAGTTTCAGGCCTGACTTCCCTGGATGATAGACCAAGAAAGATGAAATAAACCCTTTCCTTCCCAAGTTACTTTTGGTCACCGTGTTTTATCACAGTAATAGAAACCCTCATAAGGAATACCATTCATTCCCCCTCTACTTTATAGAGTATTTTGAGGAAAATTGATGTTACTTCTTAAAAGATATAGTAAAATTCAGCAGTGGCTCCAGTTCTAGGCTTCACTTTGTTGAGATTATTACTGTTTTAATGTTACTGCTTTTTATCAGTATGTATAGTAATTTATATCTTCATTATTTAATTTTGTAGTGTCTATGAATTTATATATTTAAGTTTTCAGTTTATTGAAATGAATTTTCAAAATATTCTCTTCTAGATTTTATTGTTGTCTGTAGTATTGTTCTCTGTTCTATTGGCATCTGATTGGTTTGGTTCTCTCTCTTTTGATTAATTTCTTTAAGAGTTGATGGTCTTGTTATCTTTTCAAAGAACGAACTTTTGGTTTTGGTGGTAACTTTATTTTTGTTTTAGTTTCTTATTTCATTAATTTCTGCTGTTAGCTTTATTATGTTTTTCTTCCTAACTTTGGATTTGGCTTTTTTGGGGGAGGAGTGTTCTAAAATCTTGAAGTGTATCATTATTTTGAGTTTGCCCCCGCCCCCCAATGTAACCTCTCATAGACATATATTTCTCTTTTAGAATCTCTTTGGTTGTATCTTAAAAGTTCTGGCAAGTTGCATTTGCATTTTCATTTAATTCTAGGAGTCTAAAAACTTTCCTATTCTCTGATTTTGTGAATGATAATTCAAGAGCATATTTTAAATCTCCATTTGTTTGTATAATTTCTCTTACTATTTGTTTCTAGCTTTATTCCTTTATAATAAAAGATGCACAGAATTCTTTTAATTTTTTTCTTTTGTATTTGTTTATACTTGCTCTAGCCTAAAATGTGATCTATATTTGGAGAAAGTGCCATAGGCTACTGTCTTAGTTAGGGTTTCTGTTGCTGTGAAGAGACACTTTGACCACAGCAACTCTTATATAGGAAAACATTTAATTGGGTAGCTTACAGTTTCAGAGGTTTAGTCCATTATCATCATGGTGTGACATGGCAATGTGCATATGGACATGGTGCTGGAGAAGGAGCTGAGAGTTCTACATCTTGCAGGCAACAGGAAGTGAACTGACCCACTGGGTATGGCTTGAGCATGTATGAGACCTCAAAGCCCGCCTTCCCACAGTGACATGGTTCTTCAAACAAGACCATACCTACTTCAACAAGGTCACACCTCCTAGTAGTGCCACTCCCTTTGAGGCTCATTTTCTTGCTGACCACCACAGATACTGAACAAAATATGTATTAAATTATGTGTTTAGGTAAAGTATTCTATATATGCCTGTGATCTATGGTGTAGTATAACTGTAATTTCTTTGTTTAGTATCTTTTTTTCCCTTTAGGTATTTGTGCTGATACTTTATTTATGTTGAAATGTAGTGATGTTTTATTTGTGCTTTGACAAATAAAGCTTACCTGGAGATCAAGGGGGGAAAAGGCCAGCCATTTTAAGTAAACAAAGTCAGGCAGCACACACCCTTAATCCAATCACTTATCAGGCAGGGTCTCTGTGTTCAAGACCATACTAGGGAACAGAGCCAAGTGTGGTGATACACGTCTTTAATCGCAGTACCAACCATAGAGACCTGGGGGTCTGTACAGACAGTGACAAGGAAGTGAGGTAGCTAGGCTAAGAGCCAGTGAGAGGGCAGAAAAGCAAAGCATATAAAGGTGTGGGTAGATAGGGAGTAGCTCGCATTTGGAAGCTGCAGAGCTGGTGAGGTAAGGTTGGCTGTGGCTATTCCTATTTCCCTGATCTCTAAGGCTTTCACCCCTATATTTGACTCCGTGTTTTTTATTTAATAAGACCATTTAGAAATTTGTCTACAGGTATTGGCTATAATGACAGGTTGAAGTAATTGAGGTAATGATATAGTGCATTCATATATGCTATGACTATTGGGTCCAGTTTTTTGAAGTTTTCCAATTTTTCTATTATTTATAATAATAAAATTAATAATTTTAAACTTTCAAATCTGTTTGAATCTTACTATTGATTATTTTTGTTTCCCTCATCTCTAAAATAAGAAAGTGTCAGCTTATACCAGGCTCATTTTATACTGAATCTTATCACAGGGTGAAGAGATTTAATGCCCTAATTGCAATTAGAAATTGTCAGTAAACCTAGTCATTCTGTGCCTTTCAGCTAATATCAAAACATCATTTTAATGTAAACTACCCCTTTCTACTTTGCCAATTGACATTTTCTTTTATTTAATTCAGTTACTTTTCAGTAATCTAAAATCAGCATTGATTTTTCATGAACCTTCAAAGAAAACCAATGTACCTTGTGTTTTTAAGGTTATTTTCTATTTTGTTTTACCATTAGAAGTCATCTTTCTCATTCCCTTTCCCAATCTAATACAAAGGAATAGCTTTTACTATGTATTTGAATAATATTCAGAATATAACACTGTATAAGCTACTTGAACTGTAAGGAATTAAATGAGGCCTAGTCTTGCAGAGTTAACTCTTCTGCTTTTGTCTCAGTTTAATGAAATGTAATAGTCTTTGTTAGTATATTTTGCCTAATGTTATTTTCTTTGTTCTATATGAATTACTAGTTTATTTAGCTTTTTCATTGGTGGCTTATGGCTTTACGATATTGTTATACTTAAAAACCAGAAGATGAACTGCAATAGTAATACTTAACGCCTTTTTTCTTTTGAATAGCACGTGCCATTGTGTATGTCTTCCTTTGCCTAATGTGTATTGGTGTCAGTCGAGTTAAATGTGCTAAATGTTGATCTTGCTCTGAGTTTTCTAGCTGATTTTTACATCTTGTGAAGTATTTGTATGTTTTGTGGTAATATTTTATTAGAAGTGTATGTATGTTGAAAATTGGTAAGGGTTGAGGGTTTAGCTCAGTGGTAGAGCACTTGCATTGTATGTGTAAGACTTTGGGATTTTATCCTTAGCAAAAAACCCCACAAAAGTAGAAAATAGAAAAAAAAAAAATGATAGTCTGTTTCTCTCTGTTGTATTGGTTAAAAAAAAACATGCAGTAAATAAATGATTGTTAAATATATAATGTATCTGGAAATACATAACCAAAATTGATTCCAGTAGGTCTAAAGATTTAATTTTCAATATATATTCTTATTTAGCTTTTGGTCCCTACCTTTCAGTCTGATATATTCCATTGCACTGAAACACATGTGTACTTGTTTTCATGCACATATGAATACTCTGTTGAATATTTTTTTTCCATCTTAACTGATGTATTTAGTAGGATTTTCAGTTTATAAATTTCTTTTTTGTGGGCTAGTCTGGGTTTTTAGGACATTTCTATTATTATAGTTAGGTGCATGTATGTGGACTAGGAAACTAGATTTACTGGTACAGTGATTAATGGAAAAGTGCTTGTAGATGTTTATTTGAATGAAGAATCAGAACTATAGTGGTGTTTGAGTTATGTAAATCAGCTCATGTCTTAATTTTTTACTGTATCAGAAGTCACTGATAAGAGTATCATTTATGATTTTATCTTTTTAGTTTTCTACACAAACATTAGTGAGTGATGGTCTCTTCATTTTAATACATTATTTTGAATTAAATTTCTACTTAATGAGTCCATCTCCTTTCAGAGCCATTCTTTCGTGGTTTATCATAACATTTTCATTAATGCTTACTGGTTTAGCTCAGTAGAAGAATGCCTTGGGTTTGATCTACAGCACTGCAGAAAATTAAAAGAAAAGAGGAAGAGAAGGGAAAAGACAGGTGTAGAAGAAGCAGAGAGAAAATTTAGATGGAGACAGGAGTGTACACTTATATCTCCTGCTCTTGGGAGGACAAGTCAGTAGGATTCCTGCAAGTTTTTTAGACCAGCATGAGATCTTGCTTACCAACGAACAACTAAAGGACTTATTTAGAAACATATTGAATCCAGAAAGTAGCTTTTAAGCCTTTTCTTCCTATTCTTTTTCATTTGTGAATATAGTAGACTCTAAGAACTAGAGTCTTAAGATTGTGCCTGTCACAGATAAATCATCTAGAGGAGGAACATGAGCTATATGTTATTCAACTTGTTTGTTGATTGTTTGGTTGATTTTGCAGTGCTGGGGACTGAACCTAGGGTGTAGGGTACGCTGAGCAAGTGCTGCCACTTAGTTGTACCTCTTGGCCCTATACTTTATCTTTTTTACAGGGCCTGAGGAAGCCTCTCATTTGTAATCAATTTGCATAGCATGTACAAGGGAGGCTCTTGGTTTTCTCTGATTGAAACTTGTGGCTCATGCCTTTAATCCCAGCACTGGAGAGGCAGAGGCAGGCTCTTTAAGTTTGAGGACAGCTTGTTCTACAAAGCAAGTTCCAGGACAGCTAAGGCTACAAAGAGAAACCCTGTTTGGGAAAACACAAATATACCTTAGGTGTATTGCCAGCAGTGGTAGTACTCGCCTTTAATCCCAGCACTCAGGAGGCAGAAGCAGGCCGATCTCTCTGAGTTTGAGGCTGGCCTGGTCTACAGAGCTAGTTCCAAGACAGCTAGAGTTATACAGAGAAATCGTCTTGAAAAAACTTGAGTCTCTTTGTTTTTGAATCATGCTAGTAAATTTTAGTCCTACATATACACGGAATGCAAAGTAATACAACGTTGAGTGATCAAATAAAGCCAACCAGCTCATCCATTACCTCACGCAACTTTATGTTTTCTGTAAGGAGATTGAAAAATTTTCAACTTATTACTAGCAAAATGAATTCCACTTTAAATTGGTCCATCACAATCAAGTAGTTTGTCCTTGAGATGCAAGTATGATTCAACATAACAAATGAACACATCAATCACTGATTGAGGAAAATGCATCACAGGCTTGCCCACAGGCCAATGTAGTCGGAGACATTTTCTTAATTGCAATTCCTTTTTTTTATAGAGTGACTCTAGTTTCTGTTAACTTGACAAAAAAAAAAAAAAAAAAAAATGGCCAGCACAGATTATTTTTTGGTTTTTGGAGACAGGCTTTCCCTCCATTTCTGATTTCATTGAATGTGAACTGATACTTGGAGCTTCTGTTTCCTTGACTTCCCTACCATGATGAACTAACTGTATCTTGAACTATGAGGTGAAGAATACCTTCCTCCTTGGGTTGTTGTTATTAGTATATTATATCATAGCAACTGGAAAAGAAACTTAAGACATTAATCGTGGCTGGAGAGATGGCTCAGGGCTTAGGAGCATTGGTTGCTCTTCCAGAGGACCTGGGTTCAATTCCCAGCACCCACATGGCAGCTCACAACTGTCTGTAACTCCAGTTCCAGGGATCTAACACCTTTACACCAATGTACATAAAATAAAATTAAAGAAATTATTTATTAATTTTTAATTAATAAATTATCAGCATGTAAAAATGAGTAGAATTTCTCTATGTTAGCAAGAAACATCTGAGAAATCAAAGGAGCAATGTTATTTCAGGTAGTTATAAAATACTTTTTATCCATGGAAATGAAAGTCATGTACATAGAGAACCATAAAATAAAAAGAAGACATAAATGGAAAGATGTGTGTTAGGGATTGGAAGACTTATTATTATTCTGTCTAAAGTAGTCTACAGATTCATTATAATCACTTAAAATTCCTGTGTCTAGCAGGCATTATGCAGTGCTCTTATACTCTGTTGTCTCAGATTTGTTCTTAGCATAGATTTTAAAAATTCATAGGTTAATTTTATGTATAGGGGTGTTTTGCCTGCACATGTATCTGTTCTATGTATGGACCTGGTGTTTATGTAGGCTGGAAGAGGGTGTCAGATATCCTTAAACTGGAGTTATAGTGAACTGCCACATGGTTGCTGGGAATCAAACCCAGGTCTTCTGGAAAGAGCATCCAGTATTCTCTTAACCACTGAATCATCACTCTAGCTCCCTTGGCATAATTCTCCCCATAACTGGATACTCTAGTTATATAAATCTTTATGGTATCAATTAACATTTATCCTAGCACAGATTGATATGTATAACTACTGTGAAATAAAAGTTGATTAAACAATTGAGAGATTCTATTGTTAAAGATCTTCTGTGTATGTGATTATACTGATAAATTAGTCTGGTTGACTAATTTATAAATGTTGTAGGAACCTTTTTTGTTGTTTTAGTTGCTTTTCTCATTGCTATGAGCAAATACTAGGCAAGAAGCAGCATGAGGGAAGAAGGATTTATACCAACTTAGTGTTTTAGGATATATAGTTCATAATGACAGGGAAGTCATACTTAGGACACGGCTTACATCTCTGTGAACTAGGAAGCAGATAGATGTGACTGCAAGTGGTACTGGCTTAAAACCTCAAGACCTTCCTTCTCCCCCATCACCTACTTCCATAAGTGTGAGACCCCACTACTTAAAGATCCCACAACTTCTCAAAATGTTGCCATTAGCTTGGGACTAGTGCACAAATGCATTAGCCTGTGAAGGACATTATACACAACAATAGCCCCGTTTAAATATCAATTACAAATCAATTTCTCCTGACCTTGCCACCTATTTTTACTTGGTGACCTTGGGTTCATATATTTGATTTTTAATTTATAAATGGAACTACTAGAAGCTTTCTTTTTTCATAAGATTGTGAAAACTAAGAGTTGTATAATTATGTGCCTTTTATCATAGTTCTTAGTGCTACTATTTGATGATTTTATAAAATAGAAATGATTGATAAATAATTTTGGGCTAAAATTTTCTGGTATCTATATGTTGGAAATTTCTGGTACAGAATATGATGGAATTTAGTTATTTGTGTGCTACCAATAAAAGCCGTTATTTGACTAGATGTATTAAAGATGTTATGTGGAATACTTAATGTTTGGCTGAAACAGCTAGCCCCACCTGAGAAAGCCCCATTCCTGCCTCCCCAAACCCCGCCCTCTCAGAGAAACTGCCCAAAGTGTAGTTCCACCCAGTTAGTGAGGACATGTTTTGTCGTTGCCCTGAGTCTACAGCTCACCCTACTTCTCCCCCTCCCAAGACCCTGCCCAAAAGCTTACCATAGCACGAACCCACCTTGGGGCACATCATCACCCCCACACCCCTATAGGGTATTTAAACCACCCCCTTTAGAACGGCCATATGATTTTTCCTCCTCCCTCCCGTGTCTCACCTCTGGGGAGCTTGAGAGTCACCCAAGAGTATGTGACTCATTAAACCTGGTCTTTTTAATTTGGTTTAATCTGGCTTATTGCATAGATGGAGAAACCTACTACTGGGGATATGAAAAACCTGTCACTTAATACATATATTATACCTTAACAGATAGAATTTGTTTACAGTTAGAACTATAAGTATGGTTTTGCCAGTAGTTCCTAAGATTTAAAATTATTTTCTTTTTTGATTTTTGCCATGTTAGGCAGCAAAACCAGTGCCTTATGTGTTTTTGGCAAGTATTCTGCTACTAAATTACACACAGTAGCTTTAAAATACTTTCTGTATCAGAATGTGAGGGAAATCAGTTTATCAGTTCTACCCTGCCATGAAACTTCAGATTAAAAAAAAAACAACAACGTTTACTATTACCAAAGTTTTAGAATTTGTATTACTATATTCATAATTTTTGTAAGTTGTAGAAAGTATAGAAAATAGGAGGAAAAAAATATCTCTTGAGTAACAGAAATTGCTAAACATTTCTTACAATAAAAACACCTCGAGCTAGATATTGGGGTGAAAGCTGTTAAGGTCAGAGAAACAGAACAAGCCAGCCATGTTCTTACCTCTATGAAATCCTAAGCCTCAGGAGTGTGAGTTTGTTTCCTCAGGCCTTATATACCTTTCTCTGCCCAGACATCACTTCCTGGGATTAAAGGCGTGTGTGCTTCCCAGTGCTGGGATTATAGGTGTGTACCACCACTGTCTGGCCTCTGTATCTAATCTAGTGGCTGGCTCTGTCCTCTGATCTTCAAGGCAAGCTTTATTAAGGTAACCAATATTATCACCATACTCTTGAACTAGCAGGTAACTATTATTAACATTTTAATGTTACTCATTCTCTTTCTCTGTGTGTGTTTGTGTGTATTATAATATTATAAGCAAGACAAACATTTTTGTTACAGTTTTAATGGAACATTTCTTTTAATGATACTAATAATTTTCTAACTTTTTAAAAAAGCCTGGAAGCCCTATGTTCAAGCAGATTTTATAGAAAAAGAAAACTAGAGCTTCTCTAGTTGAAAGAAGGATGAAGAAGCCTCAGTATTTTTATTTATTTTTGACTAGCCTAAACAATCTGCCTGGGAACTAATGATGAAGAACTTTAGGGCTCTATATTAGAAGCATAAGCTATGCACAGTGCCATGTGTATATTATCTCAGGTCTCAGCTACTCATTTGGAGGAATTTGAATTTTAGGCCAGCCTAAGCAACACAGTGAAGTTGAGTTTTAAACCAACAAACTCTTATAGTTGTTAATTTTCTCCTCTTTAACTTCTTCAGTGTATGGTTGAATATTTGTGTGTTGATGTATGTGCATGTGTGTCTGTGTGTGTGGAGAATAGAAGTTGATATTGGGCATCTTTCTCAATTTCTTTCCACCTATTTTTCCGACAGGGTCTTTTACTGAACCTGGAACTCATCAGTTCAGCTAGTTGGGCTATGCTTCTGTAGTGCTAGGGATTATAGGCATGTGCTACCTTACCTGGCTTTTTACATGGGTACTGGAGATCTGAACTAAGGCACTTTACCAACTGAACCATCTCCCCATCCTCATTAATTTTCCTCAATGGCTACAGAATGTTATGTCTGTGACAGCCATGGAAGTGTTCTGTTTAGATGTCCCTTGAAAAAGTTACACCTTTAGGACAGTGTTAGCTGAAACTCTAGATATGATAATCCTTTGGATTTGCTGCATCATTCAGTCCAGGCCATATAATCCCCGAGTAGCTTCTCTTCTAGTTGTTGAGCATGGCATTGGCATTTCTATCTAATATGGGACTTCTCTTTGGGCAGTCCAGAACTTTGAGCTACCGTTAAGACTGGCAGCCCAGAACTATACTCATTTGAGGCTGTTGCTACTTAATTTTTCTTTCTTATTTCTGTACTTTCATAGTTGAGTGGACTGTGTCACAGCCTTAAGGTTTGTTTAGTCTCTTGCTGTTTTTCTTCTCATTCTTCATAAACATTACTCATAATAAATTTCTTACATATTTAACTTCTGCCTTGGTTCTGTTTCCCAGAGAACCTGAATTGATATACATCTTTTTTTTAAAGAAATAAACAGTTTTAGTTATAATATAGTCCCATACTTTAAAAAATGCACAAAACAAGAAAGACAGTAACCACCCCTTCTCTAAGACCCTAGAAAGGCCATCTTTATTATTAAAAGCCATCTGTGCTTATTAGTATACTTCTGTCATCATCTCACTCGTGTAGCAGGCTTTCTTTTGAACTGCCAACCAGCTCCCAAATGACAACACAGAGACTTATTATCAGTTATGAATGCTTGGCCTTAGCTTAGGCTGGTTTCTTGCTAGCAATTATAACTTATTTTAACTTATTTCTCTTCATCTACGTTTTGCCTTGGGTCTTTTTCTTTTCTTTCATTTTGCATGTCCTACTCCGTGTCTGTCTGTCTGGCCGGCTTCAGGTGTCTTCTTTTCTTTCTCCTTCATTCTTTCTTCTTTCTCTCCTTTCTCAAGCCTAGATTCCTCCTCCTACTTATTTTGTCTGCCCACCAGGCCTGCCTATCCCTCCTCTGCCTAGCTATTGTATATTCAGCTTTTTATTAGACTAATCAGGTGTCTTAGGCAGGCAAGGCGAAACAGCAACATGTCTTTACATAATTAAATACAACATAAACAAATATAACACATCTTTATATCATTAAAAATGCAGTATAAACAAATGTAACACATCTTTACATTGCTAAAGTAATATTCCACAACACACTTGTATCCTAATTTTTCAGCCTATCATCTTTTAAGTGGTGTCTGTAACTCTAAGTGCTAAAATATGAGGAATTAATACACCTAACATTCTTTCAACTGTTCCTCATCTTGCCACTTGTTCTCATGAGTCACATTATCTTTTTGACTCTATGAAGGCTTATGTTTATGCTTAGTTATATATTACATAATTATAATTTGGAACATGCTTTTAATAATGCTTTCAGAAATCAATAATACTATTTGCTATAATTTTATAAATATAATTAAGCCCAGAACCAACTAATTTGTTAAAACTACGTAGAAGGAATGCAGTGCCTTTTATTTTAGCTCTATCACTGAAGTAGTTTATGTTTTTTTCTAGGTGTTCGGCTTTCTGTACCTTCTGCTACTACTCATGTTATCTTTATCAGGGCCTAAAGAGCACAAGCTATACTTAGGTTTGAATGCCAACATCAGCAGTTACTAACAATGAGCTGGGTGTAGTGGTAAATGCCTGTAATCCCATTACATGCTTGAGTGGTGGAGACAGGAGGTTTAGGAGTTCAAGACCACTCTTCTTTTCCATAGTGAGTTCCAGGACCCATTTTGTATATGAAATGTATATGGATCACAGAAATTCTTAGGAGGCCTGTGGTAAGCATCACTTGGCACCTTAAGCTTTTGTCCCCCTGCTGTTACTTTGTATGTTTTGAATTACATGACAAAAGATTTTAAGACAAACACACAAAAAGAAAATAAGACTCCCAAAACAATGACAAAACTCAAGTTACTAGTCATGTAATCTTAGGCAAATGAGTTAAAATCTCTGATTTTTGTGACTAAAAATTGATTGTTTTCATATTGGTTTTTAGAAACTTGTTACAAAGAACCATAAATGTAGTAACTTAAAACTGTCCATTTATGGTGGTGCACTGACCTTTAATCCCAACCTTAGGGAGGCACAGGTAGGCAGATCTCTTGAATTTTAGACCAGCCTGGTCTGCAGAATGAGTTCTAGGACAGCTAGGGCTACACAGAGAAACCTTGTCTCTAAAAAACAAAAAACAAAACTGTCAATTTATATCTCATCTTGTGCATTGCTCAGAAGTTCAATTGGCTAAAATGGATCTTTTCTTATCATCTTGGAAGGCATAGGAGTTAGTTCTTTTAGGAGACTCTAGGGAGATCAGATCCCTTAATCATTCAGATTGTTGGCAGAAAAGATTCCTATGTGCCTATATTACATAGGTCCTATTTTTTTTTTTTATTGAATGTTGGTTTGGGGAAAGGAAATCTTGTTCAACTTCTAGAGGCCACTCTCTGCTTTCATTTATAGTTCCTTTCATCTCAGAGCAACATAGGGTAAGTTTCCTCCCAAGCTTCACGTTTCTCCTGGATTTTTCTGTCACTTCTCTTTGATTTGTTTGCTTATTTCTTTCTCCCTTCAGGGCCAGTGTGATTGATTATAACAAAAGATAACTTTACTATTTTGATGTCTATTCGTCTTTTGCCATGTAATTCAGTACATAGCAAAGTAGCAGCAGGGGGCAGAAGATAAAAGTACCAAATGCTGCTTACCAGAGGCATACTGAGAGGTTCTCATAAACAGAATGGGTCTACCTTGTCCTAGGGTCCCTAAAGTTCTCAAGACAACTCAAAGTCCTATAAGGTCAGAAGTCCTATCTCTTATTGAAATATTGAAATGAAATTTGGGTGAAGTTCTTTTAATTATGAACCTGTGGAATCAAGGGAACAGGCTAACTTTCCCCTCAAATACAGCATTGGGACAGACAGAGACATTATTGTTCAAAAAGGAAGAGAAAAAGAAATTACTAGTTCTAAGCAGTTTAGGAATCCAGCTGGAGAAACTCTACAAATTCCAAGGCTTAGGAGTAATCCCTTGTGATTTGCAGCTTTCTCCTGATTTCTCTAACCATTTATGTATTCTAAAGTATGGGCAGTAGTATCCACTTCTTAGGATTGTTGGGACTTAAATGTTAAGGTATGTAAGGCACATTTGTAAGACCATGTCTGACAGATAGTAAGCACCAAGTAGCATAATTGTCAGCAACATTATTCATAAAAAAACTCATTCATCCATATATATGTATGTATATTTCTCTCTACATATCTACACTTGAAAGAGAAATATCAGCCATTTTATTCTTTTTTTTTTTTTTTTGGTTTTTCGAGACAGGGTTTCTCTGTGTAGCTTTGTGCCTTTCCTGGAACTTGCTTTGGAGACCAGGCTGGCCTCAAACTCACAGAGATCTGCCTGCCTCTGCCTCCCGAGTGCTGGGATTAAAGGTGTGTGCCACCACTGCCTGGCGCCATTTTATTCTTTTGTACAGTTTTATGTAGTCTTTATAGGTGAAGTAGTTTCTCCTATTTTGGGTTTGTGTTCACCCCCCCCCCCCTTTTTTTTTTGAACTTGCATAGAAGTTAATTGTGTCTTGTTCTTTCAGAACCATTCCAGGAAATTGGCACACTAACCAATTCAACCAAAGGAAGGAATAAAAGTGTGATAAAGAGTGATGTTAGTTTGTTAGGGTCAGCTTATAGATTGGGAGCCATATTTATTCACATGAGTGTCATAGATAGTAGCGAAAGACTATAGAGTCTGACTTAGAACAACTATGGAATATTAAGAGGTAAACTTCTTCTGTTCCTCAGTTTTGCCATCCATAAAATGGAGATGATTGTGTACTTATGTCATTGATATACTCATAAATTAATGTGTGTTAATTGGTAGGTATCAAAAGATAATAGTAGTATTAACGTTGTTGTTAGGTTTTGAGTTTAGTGTTTACTCATATTCCAAATTTGTGTGAGTTCAGGGTATAGAGAATTGGAATGCAAGGCCAAGCTTTTATACTGAGAGAAAACAAAAACAAGTTTTCCACCATTAAGAGAATAACCTTTGAGATAGGAATTTTCTAGGAAATTAATATATAGCTCATTAATAAACTTAATAAAATGGGCCTTTTAAAGTTGTTCTAAGATGCTGGGAGCCGTGCCTAGGCTTTTCCAGAGTAACTTATTGCTAGCTTTCTTTCTTAACAGTTTTTTAAAAGTTTCTCTTTGTCATCTTTATTATACCTTATTTTCCTAAATTTCTGATTTAGTAGTAACAGTAGTCACTAGTTGTTAAAATCACTCCTTTGAAGTTTTTGAAAATTTAAAGTTACAATAAGTATGTGTAATAGGATCTTCTGTCACATTTAAGTCTCTGGAATATATTAACAAAATGTTCTTTATCCTAGTGTGTAATAGTGATTTCAGTATATTTTATCTAATTATCCTGTCTGTGGTACCTACCCAGCACGGTGAACAATACCTTTTATGCATTCTGTTTACTTTAACTACAGAGAAATTGATTTTTGAGATTATTATTTTTTAATTATGTACATTCACAAAATACTACTTTTAATGTTATTTTGGAGAGAACAAGTTGTATTTTGGATGTTTCTTATCCCCAGCATTGCAAAAATAAAGAGCAAAGTTTCTTGTAACAGAGCTGAATACTCTGGTGATTGTTGATAAAAGCTAGTTATCTGTGAATCTTTTAACCAGGAATTTATGGGAGGAGAGCTCAGTTAGCAATGAATTACCAAAAGGATGTGGGTTTTGTTTTGTTTTTTTTTTTGTTTTGTTTTTGAAAATAGTGAAGTGTCTTTTGGTATACACATTGACTTAAATATTGAGAAACATTTTTGTAAACCATGTTTAGGCCAACTTTTTCATTAATTTGGCTTCATGACAGTTTGCCAGTATATTGCAGCATATGTTCATTCATTATCCTTGATGTTCCATTGCTAAAAATAGTCCTGGTTATTCCTTACTCTATCAGTTTTGTGCTTTAAAAAGCATAGTATTCAACTGTCACATCTTATTAATTATAGGCTTCATTTTGAAACATAAATCACAATAGAATTTTAGGTCAAGTGTGTCAAACATCTCTTTTGTTAAAAGGTTTCATTGCCTTGTTAAGGTGGTTTTTCTTTCATTTGGATAATGTGCTGTGTTGAGATTTAGTTGTTAATTGATAGATGTGGTATCCTCTCTGTGAGAGCTTTTAAAATGCATAACACGTATTTCAGAAAGCAGCTGTTGCTATGGCAACTCTCGGGTCACTTGCAGCTCAGCTTACATGATTGGCTGTTAATGGAGCCTAATATGCTTGAGAAGAGAATTGAGCAAATGAAAGAGGGTTTTGAAGGAATCCTCTTAAACCTCTTGAAGTTTAACAGAATAGCACTCAAAAATTTAACACTTATATAACTGTTACACAGTTTTGATATGAGTAGTTTTATGAGTAATGGCAAGTTTTGAAAAATAATTCTCATAACTCTTAAGAGCATTGGAATCTTGTTACCATTTTCCCTTATTTTACTGTTGTTTAAAGAAACACAGCTGTCAGTTGTGTTCTGTGCTCTATACTCCGAACCATGTACCTCAGAGGAGTTAATTGGATTGAAGCATGAATGTTAATTGTGTGGGGCCAGAATGGGATATAAAGCCAGGAATAGTGTCTACATTTACTGTAGTCATGTGAATTAGGTTAGAATCACCTTTCAGCTGGAATTCTTAAGATAGTCCCATGAATACCTGCCTCTCTTATAGGGCTGTTTGAATGGTATAGGAGGAGATGGTGAGGTGTACTTTGGATTTTGAGGTTGATAGAGTAAACACAATCAAGCCGAAGAATTTCTAGAAACCCTGTCAAGATGGCCTAGTGAACAAAGGTGCTTGCCACTAAGCTTGATGACCTGGATTCAATCCTTGGGTCCACTGTGGTAGAATAGACTTTATTCCCACAAGTTGTCATATCACCTTAAGTGCACCATGGCATGCGAATGTACACACACACACACACACACACACACACACACACACACACACACCACAAATGAAATACATAGTTTAAAAAGAATTGACTTAAAAAAAAACTAGCCTTATTACATGACAGTTTTCATCAGTGTCCACTTACTATCACTTTTATAACTATGGTGTTAATAATAGAACTACTTTATTTGTTTCGACAGTTAGATAATAGCATGTAATTAAAATTATAATTGTGATTCAGGTGAAGTTTGCCAAATAATAACATAGCTTCAAATTTTTTTTTCACTTTGTGAAGTTGATTTTGGTTGACTAGTACAGCAGGTATTGGCAATGGATGTAAAATATGAGGCTTATTATATCTGATTCTACTTCTAGAGCTTTAAAAAAACGGACTATATTGCTATGCAGTCCCAGCTTTGAGAGGCAAAGTCAGGAGGATTGTGAGTTTGAGGCAAGTCTTCGCTGTATAACAAGACCCTGAGCTTGGGAATGCAGTGCACTTAGTGGTAGAGTGAACACATGTCTAACAAGTACAAGGCCTTGGCTTCTACTCCAGCATAAAAAACAAAGAGAAGACTATATGGTGCAGTGTTGAAACTGATGTGTTAAGTTTTACTGTGGTGGTATATTTTGTCACATTTGATTTTTTACTTTGTTAGCATAAATAGTGATAATTATCTTTGATTTATTAGAGAAATATTTAGAAATATTCCATCATTTTTGTTTTTAAATGATAATTTTCAAGTGATCAAGTGACTCTACATCCTGTCTCTCTGAGGCAATTATGGAAGTACTAGATTTTGTTATTGCCTGATAAAATTAATAGTCCTCTTTGGCATTAGGAAAAATTAAGTTCAAGAAATTAGCATATCCACAGTCTTAGGGAGCTATTAACTACTTTTTGTTTTTTTTTAGGTTTTTCTCTGTGTGTACATGAGTATACATAAAATACATAGGCCATTCTTTATATATCCCTATAATTTGTAATTTTCCCTCTTTTTTTGTTATTTGTGTCCCACCATGCCCCCAGCTGAGGACCAAACCCAGAGCCTTGTACTTGCTAGGCAAGTGTTCTACCACTGAATTCCCAACTCCATTTTTTCCTCTTTTTAACATAATATTTTTATTGATTATTTGGAAAGATTCACATAATGTATCCCGATCTCATTTACTTCCCAAACCTCACCCCCCTGTGTTTTCTCCCAAAACGAAAGAAGAAGAAAAGAAAAAAAGTACTGAGTTCAATTTGTGCTGCTCATATATTTATTGGCACATGGTCAAACTCCCAGTTCTTAAAGAGAACTGAGTCCTTCCCCATCCTCACCTCTGCCAGAAGCCATCAACTGTGAAGAGCTACACTACAGCATTCCTCTCACAATTTTTAAGAGTTCTCTTCAATGGCTTCCTATCTAGACTTTATCTATGTCTCTTATTCTCAACTGTGAGTCTGTAGACATCAATATCACTGCAAAAGAAGTTTCCTTGCCTGTTATGGTCATTGGCAGCATGGAACATGAATTTCACATGGTTTCTGGCAACAGGATGGGCTACAGACATCAACCTGACTTCAGGTGGCAGCACAGACCATAGACATCCCCAATGGCCTTCAGTGGTAACATGGGCCACAGATATCCATATTTTCCCTGGCCCCAGGAGGACCAAGCATGGCTTCAGATGACAGCACAGATTATACACATCAACATGGGCCCCAGTGACAGTGTGGCCCACAGATATCAATATGGTTTCCGTAGGCAGCTGAGACCATGGACATACACTTGGACTTTGGTGGAAACACCTACCATGGACATTCATATAGCTTACAGACCATAGACATGCCCCTCAGCAGCAGCACGGACCACAGACGTCAACATGGCTTCAGGTGGCAACACAGACTGTGGACATCCCTATGGCCTTTGGTGGTAACATGGGTCACGTGGATTCTTAACATGACCTGTGGCTTTCCCCCTATTTTATAAGCATTTCAAGTTTAATTTTTCTTGAACATTGTTTTTACTTTTAATTTAAAATTTTATTTTTAGTTTGCAAAGTAACAGTCTTCTTAAAAGAATTATTTTTGTTTTTTTAATTATGTGTTTGTGTGTGGGTCTTTTTAAGTGAGTGCAGCACTGGTACCCAGGGCTAAAAAAGGTCATTTGATCCAACTCTGGAGTTGGTGTTACAGGTAGTTGTGAGCGGCCTGATGTAGTTGCTGGGAAATGAACTCTAGTCTGCTTTCTTTTATACCCAGGACCTCTACCTGCCCAAGGGTTGCACTACCCATAATGGAATGAGCTCTCTGACATCAATAACTAATTAAGAAAATTCACTACTGACTTGCCTACAGGTAGTTCTTAATGGAGGCATTTTTTTCACTTGAGAGTCCTACTTCCCAAATAACTCTAAAACTTGTGTCAAGTTGACAGTAAATAGCGAGGACAGTGAAATAATTTTAATTGTAAATATTTATGTCTCTTTATGGGTTTAGTTTTGCTTCAGGGGTGATTCTTGAGGAATTAATAAAAATGATTGATATTTTAAAGGTCTTGACATACTATTTTTAGAAGAGTTTAATTTTTGTTTTGTTTTGAGAATAGTCTTGCTGTGTAATTCAAGCTTGTCTCGAATTCACCCCGCCCCCATTTCAGTTAGCATTTGTTAATGGTAGAACATAATGGGTTTCATTATGACATTTCATATTATGTGTTCATCTTAAATCTCATTACCATATCTAGCTATTCTCTCCCACTGTTCCCCTTCTCTACCTTGAAGCACTCCTACTTTCATTTATTACCACTATTGTTTTCTTTAATTATTCTTGTTGTATGCACACATACATGTAAGAGGATAAATACCCGTTGAGTCCATTTAGTGTTGCTCATGTTTATATACTTTTAGGGCTGACCACTTGTTTATTGGATTACCTGTTATGAGGTTAATCCCTGGGAAGACTGATTCCCCCACCCCCACCCACAGCGATCATTACTTGCCTGTAGCTCTTCATCTAGAGATGAAAGGGTGTGACATTTCCCTCATCTGTGTTGGCGTGTCCACTGGTGTCATTGTTCAGGTCTTATTTAGACAATAATGCTGATTTTTTCTGAGTGCAGCTTCCCTCTCATGCCTAGAGAGAAACTATCTCATAGCAGATGTCCTGGTACTCTAGCTCTTACAACCTTTTCACCCCCACTTCTGCAATGTTCCCTATACCTTAGATGTGGGGCTGTGTTGTAGGTATATTAATAGGGCCTGGGCACCCCATGGTCAGTAGTTCTCAGTGTTTTGACTAGTTCTGGCTTCCTGTAATAGTTTCTTCTATTGCAAAAAGAAGCATCTTTGATGAGGGTTGAAGGCCACACCCATCTTTGAGTGTAGGGATAAGTATTAATAATGGAGTTAGAGATTATACTGGTTTGGGAAAGTGGTAGTAATAGGCTTTTCTCTGGGTTCCACAGCCTCAGTAGCCATGGATAGTTTGCTAGGTCTAAGCAGCTCTTTTCAGTGTATGGGTCGTGACCTCTTTGGGGTCGCATATCAGATATCCTGAATATCAGATATTTATATCACTATTCATTACAGTAGCAAAATTACAGTTATGAAGTAGCAATTTTTTTTTTTTTTTTTTTTGAGACAGGGTTTCTCTGTGTAGTTTTGGTGCCTGTCCTGGATCTCGCTCTGTAGACCAGACTGGCTTCAAACTCACAGAGATCCACCTGGCTCTGCCTCCCGAATGCTGGGATTAAAGGCGTGTGCCACCACCGCCCGGAAATAATTTTATGATTGGGAGTCACCACAACATGAAGAACTGTATTAAAGGGTCTAGAGTATCAGACATAAATTCCTTCCTGTTGAATGGACCTTACATCTAATTATATAACTGTTAGTTATCACCAAAATAAAAGTGCCATAATTTCACCTTTGTGGATATTGTGTTTCGATGGTTATTGTTGTGGTTTCTAGGCATCACAGCTGGATAGTACTGTTGTTTGCTTTTCTCCCTTGGCAGCTTATACAGCACCTTCCTGTACTATGAGAGCTAGTCTTCAGGGAGGGGACTTTGCGTTTAAACCCAACTCAGATCCTCCCAAGTCCTGTGTCCAAAGTGTCTGATGTCTTCAGCAGCAGATACTTACTTTAAAATTCGAGAGACAGCCAAGGGCAACAGCAATAGTGTATTTTAGGGGGGCTTGCTTGGATTCCTCTGACCAACAGCTTGGAAGATTTTTTTTTTAATGCTTGGGACTGGGGATTTTGTTAGGTGCTTATGGCTCTCGGAAGGAACATTATCACCCCCAAGTGGTATAATTTCATTTGATAAATATGTATATGTATACATGTATGCATATATACATATACACACATGGATAGTATATCTAACTTTAGGTTAGCATAAAATAATGATTCCTTTTTCATACATCCTTAGTGTTAATTCTTCTTCCTTCTGCCTCTGTGTTGTCTTTCCTCCTACCTCCCTAGTTGAGAACCCACCACCCCATTTCCTCCTTCAAAGTATCTGAATTTTGCTGTTCCCTCTCCAGAGCCCTTACCCTGCCCTAGCATGCTTTCCTTTTACTTTCCTCAATTACTGCAGGTCATTTACTTCTGTCTGAAGATTAGTGCTAGGAACCACATCTGAGAATGTGCAGTTTTTTTTCTGATTTTGGGGTTCCTCATTCAGTATAATCTTTTCTAATTCCATTCACTTACCTGTAAATTTCATGATTTCAATTATTATTATTATTATTATTGTTCTTTGTTTTTTGAGCTAGGGTTTCTTTGTGTAGCTGTGGCTACCTGGAACTCGCTCTGGCCTTAAACTCACAGAGATCCTGCTTGCCTTTGCCTCCCGAGTGCTGAGATTAAAGGCATACACCACTACTGCCTGGCATGATTTCAATTTTCTTTACAGCTGAATAGTATTTCAGTGTGTGTGTGTGTATCACATTTTTATTATCCATTCATCTGTTGAAGAATGTTTTGCTTGTTTTCATTTCTTAGTTAGTATGAATAGAGGAACAATGAACATGGCTGAGCAAGAAACTGTGCAGCCCTTTCAGCATCTGTACAGTATGATATAGATGGGACATATAGTAGATTTGTTTTTAGCTTTCTCAGAATTTTCCACACTGATTTCTAGAGTGACTGCGCCACTTTGCAATCCCACCAACAGTAAATGAAGATTATCCTTTTCCTGTATCCTTGCTGGCATTTGTTGTCTTTTTTTTAAGCTATTTTGACTAGGGTAAAATGAAATTTTAAAGTAGTTTTAATTAGAATGTCCTTAATCAGTTAGGGTGAAATATTCTTTAGATATCTATTGGGTCTATTTGATGTATAATGTCATTCTTTTTTTGTTTTTGTCCAGATAACTGTCTATCAGAGGAGGTAGGGTGTTGTTCATCTTAATTCTAGTAGTATGCTTTTTATGAAGTTAGTACATCAGAGTATACCATATATGCACAAATTTGGTGCATATATGTTTTAGATTGTAATATTTTGTTAATTGTTTCCTTGATTACTATGAAGTCCCCCCTCTCCTTTAACCCCCCCCTCCCCTCCCCAGACAGGGTTTCTCTGTGTAGCTTTGCGCCTTTCCTGGAACTCACTCTGTAGCCCAGGCTGGCCTCGAACTCATAGAGATCATCCTGCTTCTGCCTCCTGAGTGCTGGGATTAAAGGCATGCGCCACCACTGCCTGGCAGCTGTAGAGTATTTTATTGTGGATGTGCCTTTATCCTGGCTAAAAATCTCTTCTTAATAGCTTTGTTTTAAAGTCTATTAGGATATCAACATCTGGTCCCACTGACTTGAAATACTTTTTTCCATCTTTTTGCTTTGAGGTGATGTCTATCTTTAAATCCAAGTTTTTTGTAGACAGCAAGAAGATGGATTTTGTTTCTTAATCCATTCTTCTAACCTATGTCTTTTGATTGGGGATTTGAGGTCATATATATATATATATATATATATATATATATATACACACATACATACACACACACATACAAACACACACATTTATTATGGAAAGGTATATATTGATTACAGTCATTTTATTTATTTATTTAGTTTAGCTGTTTGTATCTTTTAAGTCCTGGAGTTCTTTGATAAGTTTATGTTCTTTTAAATTCTGTGTGCTGGAGTTCATCTAGATAATTCTTATTGGAGAACATTTTTATGAGATTGGTGGATTTAGGGGGAGATACACTGTCTTGGCCTTTCATATTGTTTATGTCTTTATAATGAGCTCTGGGCATGTGGACTTCTTTCATTGGATGTGTGTTGATGTGATAATCTAGAGTGCTTCAGGCTAGGCTGGCATACAGGTTGTGCAGCTGAGGCAAAGCTGAGAGTTGTAGATTGTACTGGCAGGTGAGGGACGACTCATCAAGCTGGATACCTGTACAGATGAGCTTCCTGGGTTAGGCCTGGGACTGTGCCAGGTATGGTGGCTACAGGGGCCCTGGTAACAAGAAGGGCTAAATTTGCCAATGAGTCCCAAGGAAGGGACTAAAAAGGTGGGGCTCTGCTCTCAATTCTTGATCTGTAGCTGTGAGTGGCCTTGAATTTGTGATCCTCCTGCTCCAGTCTTCAGAGTGCTGGGATTACAATGCCACCAGAATGTGTTCCCCAAAACTAATCCTTTTCGTGGTTACTCTAGTCTACTTTATCAAGTTCTGTTGTTAAGGGCTACTAGTATATATTTCTTAGACTCAGTTAATAGCATCTTGCTGGAATCCTTTCACATTCCCAGTAGTGCTATTAAAATAGCCTTCTAATTGTCTTCATTGTATTTAGTCTTAATCACTCTAGACTTCCTTATACTTTCAGCCAGTATGTGTAATATAGAGCTTTATTATACAAAATGAAGTAAGTGCTCCAAATTGCCTAAACAACATTAAAGGCCTTTAAAATGGATTTATGTAGGTTCTGAGTGGTTGATTAATGCGTATGTAACTTGTCAGTAATGTGTTAGTCTGATAGATTCTGTTCAGATATGTACAGACTTAAAGAATTTGTTCATACTATATACACAACATTTGTTTATTATGGTAAATGCATATTATTAAAAGCAAGAAATAAATGTTAAAATAATTTCACTGTATAGAAATAGTCAATTCTGTTTTACTTTTTATGCTGCTGTGTGCTTGGAAGTCTGAGGACAGTAGAAGTCAGTTCTCTTCTTTTACTGAATGGCTCCCAAGAATCAAACTCAGGTTGCCAGGCTCCGTGGCAAGTGCCTTTACCTACTAAGCCATCTATCTTGTCAGACCCAAGTAGTATCAACCTTTTTAAAAAAAGTATTTAATTTTAGGCTGTGTGTGGTGTGCATGCCTCTAATCCCATCACTTGGGAGGGAGAGAGAGGCAGATCTGTATGAGTTCAAGGTCAGCCAGAGCTGCATAGCGAGACCCAATTTCGAAAGAAAACAGCAAATAAATAAAATACAGAAATCGTGTGTGTGTGCGTGTTTGAAGTATAGAGGTATCAGATTGTCTGAGCTGAGGTCCTAAGCAGAGCAGTATGTGCTCTTAACTGCTGAGTCACCTGTCCTGTCCCAATTATAAGCTTTTTATGAAGGAAAATTTTAGGCATAATTATTGTATGGATATATGCATGTGTATGTTTGTGAAGATCAGAGGTCAGTGTCAAGTGTCCCTTTGATCACCTTACTTTTTTGAGATAGGATCTCTCACTTCATCTGGAATTCCTTGATCCTGATAGGCTGAATAGCCAATGAGCTCTGAGGATCTGCCTGTTTGTATGCCCCCTGTACCTGTTGTGGCCACTGTACCTGCTTTTAATATAGGGGTTAGAGGTTGGAGACCGAAGAGATGACTCAGTTGTTAAAGACTGTATACTGTTTTTTCAAAGGATCCAAGTTCAGTTCCCTGAACCATGTGGGGTGTAACTGCAGTTCCAGGGGACTAGACTCTGGACTCTGTAGACACTTGTACTCATTACCCTGCTTCCATAATTAACGAAAGAAAGAAGGAAGGAAGGAACGAGCGAATGAATGAATGAATGGTGGGTGTCTAACTGAAGTCCTTGTGTTTGTTTGGCAAGCACTTCATTGTCTGAGTCATTTCCCCAGCCCACAAACATGTCCAGACCCCCCCCCCCCAGGGTTTCTCTGTGTAGCTTTGCGCCTTTCCTGGAACTTGCTTTGGTAGACCAGGCTAGCCTCGAACTCAAAGAGATCCACCTGCCTCTGCCTCCCTGAGTGCTGGGATTAAAGGTGTGCGCCACCACCGCCTGGCCCCACAAACATGTTTTTGATGTACTTTTAAAATCAAGCTTTAGCAGTTGCAAACTCATGGCTAATCACTGTTTGCTTACATACTTTTTATACTGTATGCATTTGAAGCAAATCCATGGCATCTTTTGGATAAAAGTATTGGTGTATGTTACAGTTGGGAAATGAAATGTCTCTCTAAAAAATCTTGTGTTATTTCTTTGGTTTGTTGCTGGTGAAATGGTTGTGATGTGATTGGGTTATGATTGAGCCAGCTGAATGTGCTATTTGGTAGAAAGGGCTAGTTGGTGGGATTGAATGACTAGAGAAAAACTGCTGTCTTATTAGGGTTACTATTGCTGTAGGTACATACAATGACCAAGTAACTTGGGGGAGGAAACACTTTATTTGGCCTATGCTTCCACATCATGTTGTCATTGAAGACAGGGAAGGAATTCAAGCAGACTAGGAACCTGGAGGCAGGAGCTGATGCAGAGGCTGTGGAGGAGTGCTGCTTACTGGCTGGCTTCCCCAGCCTGTTTTCTTAAGAACCCATTTCCACAAGGCCAGGGGTGGCCCCACAACAATGGGCTGGGCCCTCCCACATCCATCATTAATTAAGAAAGTGCTCTATAGGCTTCCCTACAGCCAGATCTTATGGAGGCATTTTCTCAATTGGGGTTTCCTCCTCTCAGAGGACTCAATTTGTGTCAAGTTGACATAAAACTAGCCAGCACACCTGCCTTTGAAGGGTGTTCTTGTCCTCAGCATCTTGCTCATGTTCTTTCTATTTGCTGTCATGCTGTATTTGCTATCTTATCATAGGCCCATAAAAGCTTGCCATGAACTAAAACCTGAAATTGTAAAGCACACAAATCTTTTCTTCTTTAGTAGTTTATCTTATTTTTAAAATTCATTTTTTCTTAGTCAAGATCTCTACATAGTAGCCTATACTAGCCAAGAACATGTACCCCTTCCTGTTTCAGTCTTTTTAGTGATAGGATTATAGATATGTGCTACCATGTCTGACTTTATCTCAGTTATTTTGTAATAGTGATATAAAGCTGATTAGTGCGTCTGTTAATGATAATTTTAGGAAACAGGAAAAACTCCTTCAATAATTCCTTAATGTTTTGAAATATTTTCTAGATACTTTCTAACAGGAGTGTTGGTGGAGAATTTGGTTTAAATAATGTATATGTGTATTTTTCTTCAATCAGTGGGGATGAGAAAGGTCAGAGCAGAATACAAGCTTGTTTTCCTGCCAAGGAAAATTGATAGTGCTATGCTTAGCAATGGTAGGGCACTAACAGTCTCCGTATCTTTTAAGGTGTCAACAGTGGTTCTGCCTGCTTAGGGAAGGAGGTAGAGGAGATTGAGATAATTAAGTTACAGGGACATGGAACAAGAACAAAACAAGAGGATACTTTATTTTCTAAAGTCATACCAAAGGCTTGAAAAGTTAGACTGACATTTGTAGTGATATCAGTTTTCAGGCTCCAATTATTTTTATATTATTGCAAACTAGTTGTTAAGGAAAAATTTGGGATTGATAAAGGCTTTTACTTTTACATGACAGGCAATGTAGGATGACCAAGGCTTAATAAGGAAGTTAAAGTGATCATTCATTTGCTGACTTACTGGAAAAAAAAAATGCTGTGAGGAAGGCATAGGCAATGACCTGAATGAGTGTCTGTGTATGTATTCATATGTGTGTGTGTGTGTGTGTGTGTGTGTGTGTATTCACATTTACGTGTTAAAAGCACTGCATATTTGTAAGAATTGAAATGTAAGAAATGAACTCAATGAACTCACCCTTAATATATGTCCCCATTAAACCTAATAGTTGTGTTAAACTATAATTTTATACATATGTATTGCATAAACTCTATGTTGGAGTTCATATTCGTGAATTTTGTATTTACTAGTATAGTAATTTTGCACATTCACTAATTCCATGAATTTTTATGTTTTCAATGGTAGTGAAGTGAGCTTAGTACTGGGACCCACTAGAGAAACAAATAGTACAAACCTGATCAGAGGCCTCTTGTAGTATATATTTAATCAAGGTGATTGCCTTAGGCAGCTGGCAGATATGATTCTCCAATGAGCCAAGATGAAACTGGTTGTTTTGGGAAATATATACATATGCTTTATATAACTTTTCTTCTACATTGAGTTTCAAAATCCCTTGACATTCTGAAAAGCCTTTTATTGGGAGAATATCACAATGATGTTAGCTTTGTTTAAAGATCTATCTCCCAATTTTCTTTTAATTGTGGAACGTATTATTTAATAGTATATACACAACTATAGTATCACTACAGCTTCATACTGTTGCAGGAGCTTATCTTGACCTTGCCTATACTGGGCTAATTTTGGTTCACTATGTCTTATATAACTTTAGGTGTAATCAGTAAGTTCAGTTTGTTACTGGTCTATACAAATTTAAATTGCCTAGTAAAGTTGAAATAGTTTAATAAAATTGTTTCTAAACAAAGGATTCAGGCCAAGGAGATGACTCAGCAGGTAAAAGTGGAAGCCTCATAACTTGAGTTCCATCCCAAGAATTCAGGGTGGAATGAGAGAACTGACTCCCTAAATTGTCCTCTACCTCCACACTTGCATATGGCATGTTCACAGGTGTGTGTGAGCAGCAGGCATGCTAAGTAAACTAAAAATAAGTAAAACCAGTAGTAATCCCTGAAGTTTGTCTCATAATTTCAAAATTAGCAGGCCTTAAAAGTGTCCATGCTGCACTTTTGCCATATGGCTTTCTTGCTCAAGTAAACTAATACTTTCCTTTCATTGTAAAGAATATTCTATCTCTTTTTTGGCCATTTTACTTACATGTCCTCCAAGACTTAGCTCAAATGTCACTCCTTAGAAAGTGAGACTATCCTTTTAAAGTAGTTTATTACCCAACATTAACATTTTTTTACAACCTGAAATTGTTTCAACTAACACTTTGCTTATTGTTTATTCCCACGAATGAGAAAAAGCTTGCAAAACCAAGACTATTAACTATAGTATTTACTGTCTTGTTTTTAGCACTAATTTAGAAATGCACATAGGTAAACATACATCCCTCTACATTTCTTATGATTTTGAGTTAAGTACTACAGGGATATTATTGCAGAAACAAGTCTTAACTCCCACCCTTCTAAGTGTGATCTTATTTAGAAATACAATATTTGCAGATATAATCTATAATCTAGTTAACTAATATAAAGTTGTTGTAGTTGGTCCCCCCCACTTCTTTGGGGGATCGCCACTCAGCTCCCAAATAAATACATGGAAATTTATTCTTATGAATGCCCGGCCTTAGCTTGGCTTATTTCTAGTTAGCTTTTCTAACTTAAATTATCCCATTTCTTTTTAACTACTGTTTGCCTCTGGGCTTTTTACCTTTCTTTATTCTATATATCTTTCTCCCCTTCTTACTCCATGACTGGTTGTGTGGCTCGGTGGCTGGTCCCTGGTGTTCTCCTCTCTTTTTTTTCTTGCTCCTCCTCTTCTCTAGAGCCTAGATTTCTCCTCCTATTTATTTTCTTGTCCTGGAAACCCTACCTAATTCTCTCTCCTGCCTAGCTATTGGCTGTTCAGCTCTTTATTAGACCAAACAGGTGTTTTAGGCAGACATAGCAACACAGCTTTACAGAGTTAAACAAATGCAACATAAAAGAATGCAATGCATCTTTGCATCATTAAACAAATATTCCATAGCATAAACAAATGTAACACATCTTAAACTAATATTCCACAACAGGTGGTAGCTAATTAGCCCCAAGCCTGTATGATTGCTGACCCTTTATGAAGCAAAAACAATGGTACCATGTGCCCCCCTGACACAAAGAAGATAGTTATATAAAGGTGGAGGCTTATATTTGGCCCTAACAGGAAGGTAGTGTATTTCTGTTTCAGGGAGATCTTCTAGATAGAGGCTTCAGAGGGTTCTTGCTAACACCTTGATTTTATACCTGTAGTCTCCTGAATTACAAGGTAATATATTTCTACCATTCAAAGCAGTCTTGTTTGGTACTTTATTATGGTAAGCCTTGGGAAATTAAGGAATGAGTTTGGAAAAACAAAGAAAAGCATAAGTTATGAAATAGCTTATTTCCATTGTTGTGACCTCTGGTTTTTAATATTTCATGATTAGTAATATTGCACTTGTTACTCCTTCCCGGGGGTATGGTCTCACTCTGTAGTCCTGGCTGGCTTGGAGCTCACTGTGTAGTGTACGGTGGTCTTGAACTTTAACAACCTTACTAACTCACTCTCCTGGAGTATGTTATTACAGGTCTGAGTCACGTGCCTGGCAGGTCTGGGAAGATAGCTTAGTTGGTAAAGTGCTTATTTTTTGTTTAATTTTTAGATTGTATTTTAATTACAGTATTTCTCCCTTTCCTTTCCTCCTTCCAAAATTTCCCATATACTACTCCCAAGTCTCCTTCAAATTCATGACCTCTTTTTGTCAGTTGTTATTGCCTGCGTATATGTATTTTTTAATATTCATATATATTCCTAAATATAATCTGTTGAGCCCATATACTATTACTTGTATGTGTGTTTTCAGGGCTGTTTGGTACTGGACAATGAATTGGAGTGGTCTTCCCTGGGGACGATCACCTCTCCTACTCCCAGCTTTACTCAGTTGCCTGTAGTTCTTTGTGTAGGGTTGAAGCCTTATGGATTTTTCCCTGCCCATTTGGGGATGCTTATTAGTGTCCTTGTTCATATCACATTTGGGTGGTCATGTTGGTGAGACTTCATGGATATAGTTTCTGATGTTACTAGGAGAAATAATCTCACAGCAAATTACCTGAATGTTTGACTCTTAGACTCTTTCCCTCTTCTGCAGTGTTGCCTGAATGTGTGGGAATATTTTGTAGATATAGCCATTGGGACTGGGCTCCACAACTCTCAGTATTGATTGGTTACGGGTTTTTTTTGTTGTTGTTGTTGTTGTTGTTGTTTTGTAGTGGTTTGGTCTGTTGCAAAGAGAAGTTTTTTGAGATGAAGACTACACTTGCGAAGCTAGATCCTCCCTTCCTAGAGGGAGATATGACAAGTATGGCTCACTTTATTTTTTTTTTTTAGAAGAACTTAGGTAGTATGCTGCAAAGGGCAACTGCATGGCTCTTTGAAGTTCATTTTTCATTTGTTATTATTTTCCTGGTGCAAGGTCTGATAATGTATGTAGGACTAGCCTTGGACTGCCTTTTACTTATAGGTCAGGTTTCCTGAGTGTTTCACATATGGCTAGATCTTGTATTTTCAAGTTTATTTAGGCACTGGATTTATTAGGAAGCCATTCTCTTCCAGATCATGATCTCAAAGGATTTGTTCTTTCACCACTTCATCAAACTTAACAGCTATATATTCTGTCATTAGGAATCAGTTAACTTATCATAGACATATGTGTTTTCTGTCCTGGTGAATTATAAGTTCCTTAAAAGCAGTCACCACAATTAAAATGTTTTTGGTTGCTACCATTGTCTATCATTGCTGTGGTATTTTTTGTATTTAAAATGCCATAGGAGAAGGGTGGGATAAAAGGTGCCAAGAAAAAGTGTTCTTAGTTTTTAATGAATGCTTTACTTTTTTCCTTCCCTTTCTCTTGTGAGCCAAGCACAAAAAAAACTATTTTAAAATACCTCCTGGAGCATGCTCTGGAGCATGATGCACTAAGAGCTGTATTATGTTGTATTAAAGGAAGGATTTGAATTGTAGAACCAGTTCTGAAAATTTTTCTTGTAATAACTGAATTGAAGATGAAGGTTCTGATTATGAGAAAAGGGTGTTAAAAGCTTGAGCTATTTATTATAATAGGAATTTTAGTAATTTTTATTTGTGGAAAGTTAAATTTCACTGCATGTTTCTAGTGGTGTTGTGTGTGTGTGTGTGTGTGTGTGTGTGTGTGTGTGTGTGTGTGTTTATATCACACATGTAAGGGTACCTTTGGAGGCCAGAAGGTGTTATATACTTTGCAGCTGGTGTTACAGATGGTTGTGAGCTGTCCACCATGGGTCCTAGGAACCAAATTCAGGTCCTGTAGAAGAGCAGCAAGCACTCCTAAACTGAGGCATCTGCCCAGCTTTGTGTTTTTTCTTTTAATATGGTAGTGATTGTTTATGCGGTTCTGAAATACTTTCTATGTGAAAATCATAGGGCTATATGTAATTAATTATTTTGATGAGGGCTACCTTCCATTTTCATGAGTGAGGTGTCATGTATATGCATGCACATTTTTTTTCTTGTTGATAGTCTTGGTGTGTGTGGATGTGGACTTGCCAGGTTGATGTTTGGAATCAATTTCAATGGCGTCTTCACTTTATTCTTTGAGTCAAAGTCTCTCAACCAAACCCAGAACTCTCCCAGTAGGGCCGGCTTCCCTAGACAGCTGGCTCCGGGGATCTTCTGTTTTTACCTTTCAAGACTGGAATTCCAGGCAGGCTACCACTTAGACCAGGCATTTATAAAAGGGTTAGGAATCCAAACTAATGCTTTAACCACTAAGCCATATCATTTAACCCTGATGACGTTTAAAAACAAGTTTTCTCATAAGTTTTTTTTTTCCTCTCTCTTTCTCAGAGTCTATGTTTTAGTTCAATAACATAGTGGAATATCTTCATATTGTCCATGTATAATCATTAAACTTGATGGTAGAATTTTCTTAATCAAGCTGTTAATTGCCAGACAGTTTTGATTTATATGAGTAGGTAGATCTGTTAGTAAAATAATGTTATTATTTCTTGTTCCTGTTCCCCCCTCACCCAATCTCTGGAGAGTTTTAGTGGTGCTTTTGGAATTTAGGGGGGAAAAACCTGAGTTTTAAAACCCATAGCAAAATACTTTTATTAAAGTGTAGGGTAACATTCTTGCAGTTTTGACGGACAAATCTGTCAGGTTTTATTTGCAAGCATTTTTTCATGTATGCAGTGTAAGGACTTTAAGTATAAGGGAAGTTAATATCTCGGGGTTTCATTTTTATTTGTTAGACATTTAAAAAACTAATTATTTCATTACTTTTTAATTTAGAACAATCTGATCAATCATTTATTTCTGTTCAGTTAGTTTTATGTTTTAAAGATCACAGCTCTTGGCATAGATAATTTTTGTAGGTTTTATACTTAAAAACATTTATTTAAACTTAAATCTCAAATTTTACATTTAAAGATAATGAATGCCTATCTATAATACTACTTTAAGTTCTAAGTTGGATTAATAATAAGAGATTTGAATGAATTTCTTTTCTTTCTATCATAGATCTGAGTATTTACCTTCCTGCAGACATTGGAGTTTTGTTTTCAGCCTGCTTTGGTCTTCATCTTGTATATCATGTCAGATTTTTCTCTTGTCTCTACTTCTCATTTATCCTGTTCTTCCTTTTTTTTTTATTATTTTGAATTTGACTTCTGATTTCTGTGTTTTATCAAGATTTGGATTTGTCTCATTAGTGCTTTTTGCCATTTCTACATTTCTTACAGAGCTGTCCTAGGACTCAAAGTTGCTCTTCATCAGACCCAATTCATCTTTGCCAGCAGGCAGTAATGAATGCCACAATCACATGTTTTTCTCCCCTCTTCTCCCCTCCTCTCCCCTCTTTCCAAGACAGGGTCTCATTATGTAGTCCTGGCTTTCCTGGAACTCTTTATGTAGACCAGGTTGACTTCAAACTCAGAGATCCACCTGTTTCTGCTTTCCAAGTCCTGGGATTAAAGATGTGTGCCACCATGCCCAGCTTAAATGATTAAGTTTTAAATTTTATGTGCATGAGTGTTTTGCCTGCATGTATGTCTGTGCACCACATTCATGCCTGGTGCCCACAGAAGTCAAAAGATGGTATCTAATCCCCCTCTGACTGGAGTTATAGACAGCTATGAGTCACCATGTGGGTGCAGGGAATTGAACCTAGATTCTTTGGAAGAATAACTAGTGTTCTTAACTGCTGAGCCGTCTTTCCAGTTCCCAAGATAACTTTTATAATAGTCACATAACTAGCTGTAAAGATGAGAAAGTGGTTGCATTTACAGGATCATTAAAAACAAACTTAATAACCAGTTAACCAATTTTCTCTCTTACTGGTATTATAACCTAAATTGCATGGTAACATATATTAATAGTTGTGTGAGTGTTCCTTGGATCAAACCCAGGGCCTTGTTTGTGTAAGAAAGTGCTTTACATTGTATTATATCTCAGCCTATGTCATTTAGTTTTCTCTTTGCTGATTATAAAGCCCCCTTTCTAGGTGTTAGGTACTAACATTGTAATTTTTAGGAGTAGAAGTTCTCCCTAAAGATTCATACAACTTTTTAGAGAACTGTAAAGAAATCCCTAAAACTATGTACAAATTTTTATGAACCTAAAATTACCTTAAAAACAAGTCCACAATTAAAAATATATAATTATTAAAAGAGAAGGAATTGAATGTAATTTGTGGTATTTATTGTTTATGAAATAAAAAATAGATTATAAGGAAAAACATGGGAAAGTGTTATAGGATGTATGTACAAGATTTGTGAAACCTAAGTTTGGGATTTAATGCAACTTATATTTGAGTAAGACTAGAGCTTTTCATTTGCTCCTAATATAATGATGTGCATGTAGATTTTAATAGTTACACATACCCCCCCCCCCCCCCCCCCGATGAAACACCAAAACCAAAAGCAGCTTGCAGAAGAAAGAGTTGATCTTGGCTTATCATTTCAGAGGGGTAATAATTCATCATTGCAGAGAGAAGCTATGACAGCAACTGACAGGCATGGCAACAGGAGCAGGAAACTGAGTTAACATTTCTTCAACAACAACAACAAAATCCCCCCCCCCAAAAAAAACCCCAACAAAACAGAGAGAGTGAACTAGAAAGTAGGGAGAGGCTATACCCTCAAAACCAGCCTCTGGAGACATATTTCTTACTGCCAGGCTCCAACTCCTAAAGGTTCCATAACCTCCCCAGACAGTACCATCAACCGGGGACTGAGTGTTCAGATATATGAACCTATGGGGACATTTCTCATAAAACTACTGTAGGGATGAAGCAGTATGTGCACACACAGGGAAGGAAGATAAAAGGGGATTTGTTAGAGAAACATAGTGAATGTTAAAATACTTAAGAGCAGAATAATGGGAGAGGGTCAGCGATATCTGAGAAGGTAGGAAAACGTTAAGGTTTTGGTGCCATGTATTTGGTGATGAAGTCTTTAAGAAAACTTTAAGAGTGTGGAACGAGAAAGAAAAGTGCAGCTAGAGTATGAATGTTCATAAATACTCTAAGATCAGATATGCTGTGCAGGCAACATTTTGAGTAAGAAATTGAGAAGCTGTTGTGGAGATGCATTTTCAGAGATTAGTTATCTAAAGCTTTGGGAAATATTCTTTAGACCTGTCTTTTTTGCTTTCAGTATTATTTAGTCTGATTCCATTCTTGGATTGTGGAGTGGTATGTGTGTATAAAGTCACATGTGGAACATTTTCTAAAATTTTCCTCCTCCATTTTGATAGAACTCTCTTGTCTCAGCCCTTGCTTTAACCATTCTGCAAACTCTACTTGATCTTTGAGTGCCATTGATTTAGCTACTCCCACAATTACTGGGAAAGCATCCCTCAGCTGTGTTTTATTTCAAAGTGTACTAACACACAACTGCAAAAATGTGTTTATAGGGCATGATGTTTTGATGCACATATTAGCAAATCAGGGTAATTAACATATCCATCACCTTAAGCAATTATAGTTTTATTATGGTGATAACATTCAAAATCCTTCAAGCCATTTTGAAATGTTCAGTACATTACTGTTAACTATAGTTACCCTACTGTACATGGTGTAGGCATTCCACATTTTCTATATTGACACCTCTATTTATGGACAATTAGGTTAATTGAGTTTAGATATCTTTTTGGCATACTAATTTCATTTCCTTTGGATATGTATTCAGTAGGATGGCTAGATTGTGTAGCAATTTGGTTTTTAATTCTTGTATGTGTGTGCACTGTAGTTTTCCATTACTATACTAATTTACAGCTCCACCACATTCTTTCCACTCTCCACATCTTTACTAGCACTTCTTTCTTTTTTTGGGGGGTAGCTATTCTCACTAAAATGAGCTGTGGTAATTTTGATTCACATTTCTCTCTTGAGTAGCACGTTTAGTTTTTTATTCAGAAGATGTTTAAGAAGTTTCATTTATGATGATTATAACAGTGAATGCAATGGAAAAAGTTATCTGCCCACAGAGAGTTTAATTCATTTTAAAAAAAAATCACAGCAATTATTCTGTTAACAAGACAACTAAGACATTCTGTGAAAAAGCAGGATGCCTTGCATAAATCTTTGCAAAGATCTTAAAACAGAATTACCTTACCTGTCACTTCCCACCTTTAATCAATAAAAGCATCATTCCTTTTTAACAAAGGTGAAAAAATTATCCACATTAAACTTACTGAAACTAGCTCTGTCACCTCTTTGTATTCATTAAGCATTGCTTCATAAATATATAAAGATTGGTGAGTTTTGTTTAGCTTCCTATGTCTTTACAATGTTAACTAAAATAGATTTTCAAATTTGGGAAACAAAAACTAATACTGTTTTAAACTGACTATATCTGATTATCAAGCTAAAGACATTGCAAGAAAACATTATTACTTTGATGGTTCTATCAGTCACTGGTCATCCAAAACAAAAAACAAAACAAACAAACAAACAAACAAACAAAAAAACCAAACAAAAAAACAAACAAAAAAAACCTGGAGTTACAAATCTAAAATACAGTAACTTTTTATTTGTTTTTACCCATTGACCCATATCAGTAATCCTGACTTAATGATTTATGATGACAAATAGGGCTGCTATTCTTATTCAAGATTTGTTATATATTAAGAGTTCTTTGTTTTTCAATTCTTTGAAGATTCTCCCTGACTTTTGTCAGTTTGATTATTTTTCTGACTGTTTGTCCTACATTGTGTTCATTGACCATTTTGGTTGTTTAAATTTCTGTTTTTACTGACATTTGCAATTTTTCTGCCATTAAGTCTCCAAATATTTTTTTATTTGTTTTTCTGTGTCTTCTGAAAATGTTTGGAATGTTTGTCTCTTATGTAGAATGTCTGAGATTCTTTAAGGATGAATTTTTTTTTAATGAAAATGGGCCACCCATTCATATATAGAGTATATATAGTGTGTGTGTGTGTGTGTGTGTGTGTGTGTGTGTGTGTGTGTGTGTGTGTATCTTGTGATGGTTTTCATTGAAAACTAGACATCTTAAATATATTTTAATTCTGTGAATTACCCCTGTCCCTTGTATGATGTTGTTGATGATGTTGTCTATTGAGGGCTATACCTGTTTATTTTTCTTAAGCTGTTTAAAACAAAAATTGTCTTTTATGTGATCAAATGTTAATCTTAATAACTAAATAAGTAATATAATTGGTTTCACTAAAGAAC